>NC_090751.1:83479794-83484794 GCF_036898095.1 Palaemon carinicauda
TAACACAAGATTCTTCTATTCCTTGTTTTTGAATGGTTTTCATTATCACTGAGCTGTTTACAGAATCTCTTTCGTTGATAATATATAATTTTCATCCTTTAAAGCAAACATCTGTTGGCGTCCTGTTCCAAGACCTATTTTCCTCAATTTAATGCTTCTTTACTTGTAGTATACTGTGTAGTATTGAGCTTTATGGTCGTCTTTTCACGTTATTACCTCCGCCAACGAAGTTGGAAGGAGGTTAAGTTTTCGCCCCCTGTGTGTGAACAGCTTCCAGGCCACAATTTTACTCGTAGAGTAATGAAACTTGCAGGGATTAACTGTTATGCAAAAAGCTGGAAAAGATTGAATTTTGGAAATTCACGTAATCAGCCATAAGTTTGGACATCGTTGTCACAGAGACCTCGAACATGGTTCATATTTGTGTATGAAAATCCACGCCAATTAATACACGTAAAGGTTAAACGTCATGGTCAAGGTCGAGCAAAAGATAAAGAAATAAGCTGCCATGGCGGAGGTCTGTGCTCTACTGAGTGCCCCGCTAGTTAAATGTTAGCATATATTTTTTTTTTTTTACTTTTACAAAAAGCGTAACACATAATTAACAATACCTACCAAAATTCACAAATGCAAGTCAGACGCTACTGCTAATTGAGTTGTGTGGAATGTTTCAGACAGACTATGGCTATACGTTTACAGAATATATAAAGATCGAGAGTACAGAATAGCTAAAAGATTTTAAAACAAATTTTCAGAGATTATACACACACACACACACACACACACATATATATATATATATATATATATATATATATATATATATATATATATATATATAAATATATTAGCAAGGAGCTTACTTCCCCATCCCAGTTACCCTGGTGGGTTTGTGGTAAATTTAAACGTATATTTGCAGGCTTTTATTGTCTAACCCTGCTTTGGAGTGCCCACTCTTTTGGAGCCCAGGGGGTGGGCATTTTAAAAAAGCTGACCCCTTCCCCCCACGCTACGTTACTGATTAAATATCCCGTTTTCGTCTTGCCAAATAAACAAACATTTTGAAAAAGAAGCAAATTAACCCAGACGATACAACTAGACATTTTTAATTCATTTAGAAAATAAATCAATTAAATTCCTCATGAGAATTTCCTTAAAGAAATTATATGACAATGCACAAAGAGATCTAAATCGTAAAATGAAAGAACAAGTAACATTCGACATGAATTAAATCCCTAAAATCAGAGTATATATATATATATATATATATATATATATATATATATATATATATATATATATATATATATATATATATCATTCCACTAAGAAAAATAATAAATCCTTAAAAGAAATAAATATTCTACTATCGCACATATTACCAAAATTAAATTACTAAAGTGAACTACATCACCCACCGAAAGCTATGATAACCTCAACAAAAGAAAACCTGGAAAAGACTATTTTCTCTAAAGCGACCCAACAAACAAATTCAAGCACAACAAAAAGGTAACCAAAACGGATCAAGTCTCGTGGATTCCAAACTTTCACACCCGCGCTACCCCAGCCGACAAGCCCTGGTGGCTGGCTGGCTGGCTGGATGTTAATCAATCATTCAGCCGTTCCAGTCTCGACCCCTTTGCCGTGAAGGCACGTTTACTTCAGCTAGTCCAATCACTGTTTCCTCCCCGTTGCTTGTGCTTTTGTGTCTGTGCGCTTCTTGCTTTCCCTTTAGCAATCCTGGTGCACTCAAACTTATGATGAGCACGGAAGAGAAAAGCATTTGGCTATTGGAAATTGTGCTATTATTATTATTATTATTATTGTTGTTGTTGTTGTTGTTATTGTTAGGGAGGCAGAATACCCAGAGCTCTACACCTACAGAAACCAAGACGTAAAGAAGGCAAACTATTTTGTTTTCTTATTTCCCTAATTACATTTTTTACATTGGTACCCATGCGATAAAAATGTAATTATCAAAGCGCCCAGCATAAAACGCTGTCAATTCTAATTTTCATTTATGGGAAGAACTTGTTCTGAAAACTAATTACAATTCTAACGGAAAGAACGAAAATTCTCAAAACTAATTTCTATCACGATTAAAACGGACCTTTTACCACAGGACAGTTTTATTTTTGTCAACCATATTGCTAGATTAAGCCAGCGCGGGCTCTTGCTCCACATCATCCCATCAACAGCAACCGTCTTATCCCTAAATTTAATTCATGTAAGGACTCATATATAAACGTACTGAAGAAATAAATGTTAATTCTATTCCGTAAAATCTAACCATTGCAGTAAAAGCCAAGACGCTGGAAAGTAAGATGGAAGAAAGCAGCTCTGAGTGAGTACAGCTAGAATTATACATATACCTAAGATGGAACTATATATAGATCTCAGAAGGAATTATATATAGATCTCAGCAGGAATTACATATAGACCTCGGCTGGAATTACATATAGACCTAGGCTGGAATTAACTATAGACTTTGGCAGGAATTATATTTAGACCTCGGCTGGAATTACATAAAGACCCGGGCTGGAATTATATACGGACCACGGCTGGAATCATATCTAGACCTGGGCTGTAATTACATTTAAACCTCGGCTGGAATAACAAGTAAACCTCGGCTGGAATAACATAGAGACCTGAACTGGAATTGAACAGACCCCGGCTGGAATAACATAGAGACCTGAACTGGAATTGAACAGACCCCGGCTGGAATTACATATGGACCTCGGCTGGAATTATATCTAGACATTGGCTGGAATGATATATAGACCTCAGCTGGAATGACATACAGATCTCGGCTGGAATTATATCTAGACCTCCTCTGGAATGAAATAAAGACCTCAGGTTTGAATTACACCTGCCTTCGCGAATAAGATCAACCAATCGAAAACCCCTACGCCCCTCAACTGCCTTAAAAGAGCAGCACTCAAATATGTCATCGCTGAATAGCATAAAACGCATCCCCCATTCTGACAACATCTCCACACGGCTCTGCTCCCTCCCGTAACGGCAGGGACCAAAACGCAAGCAACCAGTAACGTCTGTACTGGTTGCTGGTTACCATAGTAACAAAAGGGGTCGTTGTCAATATCTCACGACTTTTGTTTCAACTCTGGTCTTTTATTTGATAGCATGGAGTGTTCACACTACTTTATCCATCTTTTTTTGGAGGGTTTGAATTATAATATACGAGCAGGGAATAAAGTTCCCAATAGATGTATATTCCTTCGCAACCTTTAAACGTGTTTATAAGTAATTGTTTTCCACAGGGGAAATCCATAAAAACTTTTATATATATATATATATATATATATATATATATATATATATATATATATATATATATATATGTGTGTGTGTGTTTTTTCAAAAAGGCCCATAAAAGAAACACAGGAAATATGAATAAATCACACTATATTTCGGTCAATATAGTGTGATTTATTCATATTCATATTTCCTGTTTCTTTTATGGGCCTTTTTGAAAAAACATGTTAAATTGTTCGATTACAGTTATAAATAAGACATATATATATATATATATATATATATATATATATATATATATATATAAACGGAAAATGAACGTTTTAAAATAAGGATCAGGTTTTTCAATATAAAATAGAGTCAAAATAAAATATTACTATACCATCTTAGAACATACCGTACATAAATAAACATCATCAAAATCATCCTTACAAGAACCGATTGAAATATAGTTAAGAAGCCGTAAAGGCAACAAACTTACAATCAATCAATCAATCAATATATATATATATATATGTATATATATATATATATATATATATATATATATATATATATATATATATATATATATATATATATATATATACTTGAATTGGTAGATATTAAAACTGATAACAAGAATTTTCTCTATCGTGTATAATTTGCATAATTCAACTGTTACACAAATACAGCTTCTAATTAAAAAATCTAACTTTTCTCTAAGCACATTTAGACATTGTGGAATTGAGGATTTTAATTAAAAATTTGTATTTGCAGAACTACTTCAAATATACTAAATATTAAAAAGCAACATAGGAAGATAAACAAATTGATAATAGTTCAACCTAAGACTTCCCAAAATATGAAATGCATGTCTTTGGCATTAACTAACATTTAAAAACATTACGAATATAACAAACTGAAGAAAATTTAAAGAAGAAAACTATTTCGGATTACCAAAAAGTCAATACATAAAAACTCCTTAAAAAGTAAAGGAAATAGATCATCGAAAATGCTCTTTATTCTTTCCATGTAAAATATCACACACACACACACACAAAACGTAAACAAAACATATTAGATAAATATAATTCTAGATAAAATATCATAGGAAGGAGAAAGGATTAATGAGTTAGAATCATTTAAGTATTTAGGAACTATGATCTCTAATAAAGGGTCTTTAGAATTAGAGTTTAGTGAAAGACTGAAAAAAGCAAATCATACATGGGTGGAGTCAGTAAAATTTGGAAATCAAATCGCTTGAAATTAAATATAAAAATCAGACAGTAGCCTATATCAGTTTAGTGAGATCGGTGTTACTCTGTGGACATCAGTCATGGTATGACAATGAAACAATCTCCAATCGATTTAGCATATTTGAGAACAAGCCCTCAGAAGGATATTGGGAGTTAAATGGTTGGAATTGAAACTATAAGAGAGATTACTCGAATGCCGTATGTGGATGAGATCATGATGAGAGGTAGATGGAGATGGTTTGGGCATGCTCTTCGCGCTCCTCAAGAGATTAGATCAAGAAACGTTTAGCTGGGCTCCACAAGGCAATAGAAAAGTTGGAAGACCCAGGCCTAAATGGCTGAGAACTATGAAGCGCGAAGTAAGAGATGATGAATGGAGAAGTATTGGATTAAAAGCTCAAGATAGAGACAACTGGCGAAATATAACCGAGGCACTTGAGTCAATAGGCGTGGGAGGTGATGATGATGAATCTACTTACATGCTAT
>NC_090751.1:83487294-83492252 GCF_036898095.1 Palaemon carinicauda
TTCATCACCTGGGTGACAATGACTACGAGGAAACGAGGGAAACAAAAGAATGCCGAATTTCATTTTCTTTCTAGAGAACGTGTTTTCGCAACACTCAAATCCCCTCGTGTTTTCCCACAGTCTTAACAAAGCACAAAAGAAAGAGAGAGAGAACGGCGGATTGACGCATTTCCCGACGCTGTATGTCAATTACGCAAGTGGCGTGGACTGGAAAGTCACGCGTAATGCAAGCTTTCATTTACGAATTCCTTAGAAAAGACAAGGAATGGGAAGCGAGGTGGTCAACTCAATTGTTACTTCAACACACCGTTAGTTCACTCTCTCTCTCTCTCTCTCTCTCTCTCTCTCTCTCTCTCTCTCTCTCTCTCTCTCTCTCTCTCTCTCTCTCTCTCTCTCTAATATATATATATATATATATATATATATATATATATATATATATATATATATATATAGCTTGAAGTATTCTAATTCTCCAACCAAGACTATCACTTGACTTGCAATAATAATAATGATGATCGACAAATCAAATATTTCCGTTATATAAGTTAATTGATATTTTACTTTCAAATAACGTTCAACGAGGAGACTCAAAAATATTCATGCTAAGATTAATTTTGTGATAAGCGATATCTCTACATCAACATACGCAAGGTACAAAGATAATCTCTCTCTCTCTCTCTCTCTCTCTCTCTCTCTCTCTCTCTCTCTCTCTCTCTCTCTAGCTTGAAGTATTCTGATTTTCTAAATAAGACCATAACTTTGACTTGCAATAATAATGATCGACACATTACTATATATTTCCGTTAGATATTTCACATTCATAAAAAAATGATCAACGAGGAGACTCCATCAAACTCAATTCATACTTTGATAATACTCACTATATAGAAGCAACCTGGTATTTACAATTAAACCAAAATATTCATACTAAGATTATGAATACATGAACGGATGCAAGGTCCAAAGATAATCTCTCTCTCTCTCTCTCTCTCTCTCTCTCTCTCTCTCTCTCTCTCTCTCTCTCTCTCTCTCTTAATTCTTATAAATTCTCTAAGTTATTTATGTAGTCACGTCTTTGAATCATAAGACACGAATTAAAAATTACTTGAAGATTTTACCTCTGCTTATTCGTTAATAGGAATTAATATAATACGAATTAATATGATAAACATTTTTCATGCAAAATTATATAACAACACATTACATTAACGAGAGAGAGAGAGAGAGAGAGAGAGAGAGAGAGAGAGAGAGAGAGAGAGAGAGAGAGAGAGAATATTTCGCATAGCAATCTCAAAATTTTAAATCTATCATTTTCATAACCTCTCATCAATTCTCTATTGTATATTTCACTGGAAGGAAATATTAACTGAACTAGTCCGCTGTGGGACAAAGGCCTCAGACATGTCATTCCCCTCACGTCTGTTTATGGTCTTTCTATGCCAGTTTATATTCGCATATTCTTAATATCCATCTATTCCGTCATTCTCATTATATGTCCTACCCATGTCCACTTCTTTTTCTTACATTTTGTAAGAATATCATTTGCTTTACTTTGCTCTCGTATCCATGTTGCTCTTTTTCTGTCTCAATGTTATTCCTATAATTATTCTTTACTTAGTTACTCAAAGAATGAACTTCAAATCATTCATTCTTTGAGTTGTAACTAGCTTATACTCAAAGGTTTTAGTAATGCAATTCAAATTGAGTTTTTTCAATCGAGATAAAAATAAAGTTCACTCCTTGTAAATGAACGGCCTCGCAGAGAAACAAAGTCTTTGAAACAGAGATAAAACTATCTTTCTTCTGAAATCCCTAGAGTTCATAAGACTGACCTTTGCAAGAGAAACTAACAGTATTTTCCTAGTAACGTTCTGAATAACGGGAGCGCTTTCAGGAATTAAAAGTTTCCTGGCGTCGCAATGGTAATGGTCAACGACGGCTAATTAGCAGACAGGGGTAAAAGAATTGACTAAATTTGCATTTCCATTAAGTTAATGATGTCCATTTATGAATAAATTATTTCTTAATTGATTCTAAATAACAGTATTACATAATTAGTTTTTAAAAATAAAAGATATTTTACAAGACAATATATTTTCTATTTCACTCATTATAGAATTAGACCTCTTTTAAACACAAACTTGCTTATAAAATAAAGCAATCAAACCACTTGCTAATTAAATCCGCCAGCGAAGTTGGAAAGAGGTTATGTTTTCGACCTTGTTTGTGTGTTTGTTTGTGAACAGTTTATGGCCTCAACTTTAATCGTTGAGTGATGAGACTTGCAGTGATTTACTGTTATGTAAAAAGATGGAAATTATTAAATTTTGGAAGGTCAAGGTCAAATGTTAAGGTCACGGTCTAGCAAAATTTCCAATTCCCATAATCAGCCATAAGTTTGAACATGGTTGCACAGAGACTCCAGACTTGGTTCATATTTAAGTGTAGGAAAATCCGCGCCAATCAGTACACGTTAAGGTCAAAGGTCAAGGTCAAGCAAGAGGTCGAGAAATAAGCTGCCGCGGCGGAGGTCTGCGCTGTACTAAGAGCCCCTCTAATTACGCAAAGAAAAATAATAATGAATTTCCAACACAATCTATATTTGAGTAACCACTACAGTACTAAACCAATGAGTGTTTGACAGTGGTTACAAACACAACTACTGTGTATTTCACGGACCATGACACCCTCTTTTTTTAATATAACTAATGAACTAGGCTTCTGATTAATGTGAAACTGAAACCACCAGAGTTTGAGACACCGACCTGATTAAGAAAAATGGATTCAAGCATCTACTCCGCATTATTGTCTTACTTTATATAGAGAAATGTCATCTAAAAACTGTGGTTATGGCGAGAACGGAAATTAAGACCTGGCAACTATGAGCAGAATGACGTATGTTAACTATGACGTGAGGCCCGTGACGTTTACACCTGCCACGCCCCCTCATTATATCAGTACAAGAAATTATATATAATTATATCTTTGATAGAGATAAGGTGTTTTTATTTTTCAATACAGGAATGCAGTCATTATTGTGTTGAAGTTATGGAATGATTGTTGAGGATGCGCATATAACATGGTCATTATAAATATTTAATATGACTGAGGATTGGATGGAGGTGGAAGAATAGTAATACTTTATTAACAATAAATGTATTGTACATAATTAGTAATATAACAGCTAACATTATAATGAATAAAGTTACAAGACTGAAATAAAATATATAAATATATATATATATATATATATATATATATATATTATATATATATATATATATATATATATATATACACAGTGTATGCGTGTGAGAGAGAGAGAGAGAGAGAGAGAGAGAGAGAGAGAGAGAGAGAGAGAGAGAGAGAGAGAGAGAGAGAGAATCTGATAATGCATCATATTCAACTATATATGTCCGTGATGGTACGGCATTAAACATGACAACATGATACCAACATATTCAATCCAATTTTCAGTTTATTGTTGTGTTGTTCCCTCTTGAAATATGTTAAGAGTCGCAACACAAAAGCATTACGACAACCTTGTGGACAATGGTGAAGCATTCTAGACATGATATAAAATATCAATAGTAGTCAGTGAGCAAAGTGTCAGCAGGAGCCTTGTCAATGACCGTATGTAACAGGCGTGTACCTTCCCTAGCGCGATCACCTCTCTGACTGCCTTCCGAGATTTTAATTTTTTTTCTTATTTTCGTAAAAATAACTATTATTTAAATAATAAACACAAGTGAGCCTAAAAATTAGTTTATCTAAACATAATAACTAATCAGTATCTTTAGATTCCATCAAAGAGCAGTATAATTCACTACAACTTATATATCTTTTAATAACCATACAGAAAGGGGGATGTGGCAGGTGTAAACGTCAGGGGCTCACGTCATGGTTGACATACGTCATTTTACGCCTAGTTGCCAGGTCTTAATTTCCGTTCTCGCCATAACCACAGTTTTTAGATGACATTTCTCTATATAAAGTAAGACAATACTGCGGAGTAGATGCTTGAATCCATTTTTCTTAATTAGGTCGGTGTCTCAAACTCTGGTGGTTTCAGTTTCACATTAATCAGAAGCCTAGTTCATTAGTTATATTAAAAAAAGAGGGTGTCATGGTCCGTGAAATACACAGTAGAGGGGCACTCATTATAGCGCAAACCTCCGCATCGGCAGCTTATTACCTGACCTTTTGCTCGACCTTAACCTTGACCTTTAGACTTAACATTTATTAATTGGCGTGTATGTCCATACACTCAAATATGAACCAAGTTTGAAATCCCTGTGACAACGATGTCTAAACTTATGGCTCATTACCTGAATTGGACATTTTGCTTGATAATGACCTTAACCTTTGACCTTGACCTTCCAAAATCTAATCATTTTCTGTTTTTTACATAATAGCTAAACTTAATCTCAGCAAGTTTCATTTTTCTACGATTAAAATTGTGGTCAGGAAGCTGTTCACAAACACACTAACAGCAGCGAAAACATAACCTGCTTCCAACTTCGTTGGCGGAGGGAATATCAAATAAAACTACTGCTCAAGAAATACTCGTCAATAAACAAAGGATAGATGAAAAATACCGCCAATATTAACTCGTTCGAACTCTGAACTCCGGAAAGGGAGAATTCAATTACAAAAACCATTGGAATATTTTCCAATTTAATACCACTCACCGTGGAACAGAAAGTCGATGACTTCAAGCGTTTGTTATTTCATTTTGATCAAGTCCAAAAATCCATTTACATTTGTTTTTAAATCTTTTTCCGTAATTTCAAATGAGCACCTATTCTTTTACATATTTTCTTTTCTTCCCATTATTTCAAATGCTCACTTATTCTTCTGATTATGTTTTGCATCCCCCAAAAACTCTACATTCTAATGGAGAAATCCAAATAATTACCAGTCTTGGTTAAAAAGGTTATTATTATTATCATTAT
>NC_090751.1:83495252-83505252 GCF_036898095.1 Palaemon carinicauda
ATCCATCTATTCCGTCATTCTCATTACATGTCCTGCTCATGTCCATTTCTTTTTCTTACATTTTGTAAGAATATCCTTTGCTTTACTTTGCTCTCTCATTCATGTTGCTCTTTTTCTGTCTCAATGTTATTCGCATAATTATTCTTCCATAGTTACTCAAAGAATGAACTTCAAATCATTCATTCTTTGAGTTGTAACTAGCTTATGCTCAAAGGCTTCAGTAATGCAATTCAAATTGAGT
Source organism: Palaemon carinicauda (assembly GCF_036898095.1). NCBI lineage: Eukaryota > Metazoa > Arthropoda > Malacostraca > Decapoda > Palaemonidae > Palaemon > Palaemon carinicauda. Next base: position 83,495,494 of record NC_090751.1, read on the forward strand.
TTTTTCAAGCGAGATAAAAATAAAGTTCACTTCTTGTAAATTAACGTCCTCGCAGAGAAAACAGTTTTTGAAATAAAGATAAAACTAACTACCTTCTAAAATCCCTAGAGTTCATAGGACTGACCTTTGCAAGAGAAACTAACAGTATTTCTCAAGTAACGTTCTGAATAACGGAAGCGCTTTCAGGAATTACAAGTTTCCTGGCGTCGCAACGGCAATGGTCAACGACGGCTAATTAGCAGACAGGCACAATAGAATCGGCTAAATTTCCATTTCCATCAAGTTAATGATGCCCATTTATGATAAATTATTTCATAATACTTTAATTCTAAATAACAGTATTACATAATTGGTTTTTAAAAATAAAAGATATTTTACAAATGTATTTTTCCTTTCACTCATTGTAGAATTAGACCTCTTTTAGACACAAACTTGCTTATAAAATACAGCAATGAAACCACTTGCTAATTAACTCCGCCAGCGAAGTTGGAAAGAGGTTATGTTCTCGACCTTGTTTGTTTGTGAACAGTTTATGGCCTCAACTTTAATCGTTGAGTCATGAGACTTGCAGGATTTACTGTTATGTAAAAAGCTGGAAATTATTAAATTTTTGAAGGTCAAAGTCAAATGTTAAGGTCACGGTCTAGCAAAATGTCCACTTCCCGTAATCAGCCATAAGTTTGAACATCGTTGTCACAGACTCCAGACTTGGTTCATATTTAGGTGTAGGAAAATTCGTGCCAATCAATACACGTTAAGGTCAAAGGTCAAGGTCAAGCAAAAGGTCGAGAAATAAGCTGCGGCGGCGGAGGTCTGCGCTGTACTATGAGCCCCTCTAATTATGCTAGCCTATGCCATCACATATTAATCAGGGAAGCGCGCAAAGAAAAATAATGATGAATTTCAAACATAATCTATATTTGAGTAACCACTACAGTACTATACCAATGAGTGTTTGACAGTGGTTACAAACACAACTAAAGGGGCACTCGGTATAGCGCAAACCTCCGCATCGGCAGCTTATTACCTGACCTTTTGCTCGATCTTAACCTTGACCTTTGCCTTAACATTTTTTAATTGGCGTGGATGTCCATACACTCAAATATGGACCAAGTTTGAAATACCTGTGACAACGATGTCTAAACTTATGGCTAATTACCTGAATTGGACAATTTGCTTGATAATGACCTTAACCTTTGACCTTGACCTTCCAAAATCTAATCATTTCTGTTTTTACATAATAGTTAAAGTTAATCTCAGCAAGTTTCCTTTTATTCGATTAAAATTGTGGTCAGGAAGCTGTTCACAAACAAACACACGAACAGGGGCGAAAACATAACCTGCTTCCAACTTCGTTGGCGGAGGGAATATCAAATAAAACTCCTCTCGAGAAATACTAGTCAATAAACAAAGGATAGATGAAAAATACCACCAATATTAACTCGTTCGAACTCTGAACTCCGGAAAGGGAGAATTCAATTACAAAAACCATTGGAATATTTTCCAATTTAATACCACTCACCGTGGAACAGAAAGTCGATGACTTCAAGCGTTTGTTATTTCATTTTGATCAAGTCCAAAAATCCATTTACATTTGGTTTTTAAATCTTTTTCCGTAATTTCTAATGAGCACTTATTCTTCTGATTATGTTTTGCATCCCCCAAAAACTGTACATTCTAATGGAGAATCTAAATAATTACCAGTCTTGGTTAAAAAGGTTATTATTATTGTCATTATTATTATTATTATTATTATTATTATTATTATTATTATTATTATTATTACAAGTTATTACGATTATTAAAAGCTAAGCTATAACCCTAATTTGAAAAGCAAAATGTTATAAACCCAAGGGCCCCGACAGGGAAAAATAGTCCAGTGCGGAAAACAAACAAAGGAAATGAACACACTATAAGTAGAGTAATAAACAATCAAATAAAATAATTCAAGAACAGTAACAATATCAAATTAGATATTTCATACCTATGTATTTTCTCCTTCAATTTATGATAAGGAAGAAGCAGTAGTTAGCGATATGTTTAGTTAATGTTGTTTGAATATCATTACATTATTTCGAGGAGAGTTAGCCATTCTCTGTCTGACTTCTATCTTAATGCAACTATTCTTTTTCTCACTAGACATGAAACCGTTTAATATTCACGGAGGTCTACCGTTGGAAACTTCCTTCATGTCTCTTCCTGAGACTGGTGTGTTTTAACAATCCACCGTATTAAGCAAGCGAGAGAGAGAGAGAGAGAGAGGAGAGAGAGAGAGAGAGAGATGATAATCAAAATCATTACCATATTAGTTTAAATAACTATGTAATATCATCATCAAAAAGGACATTTCACTGGGATTACATTAAAACGGAGAATGATATTTGCGCAAAACAGACCATGAATTCAAATATATACTATATAATCTCCGCCTGTTTTGAAAGGTAACTTCCGTCACCCAACACGCCACAAGCACAACTTTTAAAACCAGCAATTACATTGTTATTTGGACCGGAAACCAATTTAGACCGGAAGTATTTATGACGGGAAGGTGTGCCAAGGATACATATAATAGCAAAAATTTCCTCTTTTATTTCATCACCAACAATAAAACGAAGGTAAAATGCTATCCCAAATGGAATAATGTGTAATTGAAAACGGGAGGAAAGGAAAGACATTGAAATAAAATGCTATCCAAATGTAAGGTAAAGAAAAACTGTTAATTTAAAACGAGAGGAGAGGAAAGAAATTGAAATAAAATGCTATCAAAATGTAAGGTAAGGAAAGAATGTGTAATTGAAAACAGGAGAAGACGAAATAAAATGTCATTGAAATAAGGATAGAGGAGAGAATGGGTTACTGAAAGGAAGGAGAAATAAAACAAAATGCCATTAAATAGAAGGGAGAGTAAATAGACATGAAGAATACTGAACATAGAACATTACACTGGCGAGAGAAAATAAATCTTTAAAAAGGAGAAGAAATGCTTATAAAAAAAAATAAAAAAAAAGAAATAAAATAGTCTATATATAGTCTATAAAATGAAATTAAACCGATATATTATCTCGTTATATAGCCCATGACAGCCGCGGTAATTAGAGGTCCGGTTAGAATCGGACACACTTTCACCATCCAAGGTCACTTCTCCCCATGTGCACGATGCTGCAATCAGCATCATTGACAATATCACGTGACTCAACACAATTCAACCAAAGTTTGTAACACAAATTAACTCAATTTTGTAAGAGGAGACTTAAATTAATCTCTCTCTCTCTCTCTTTCTCTCTCTCTCTCTCTCTCTCTCTCCTCTCTCTCTCTCTCTCACACATGAAGGACTGAAAATGAATGAGTAAAACTAAAATAACGTTCAATGAAAATGCAGAGGGATATCAAATAAGAGTTATGGACGAACGTCTACATATTATCATTATTATTATGATCATTATTATCATTACTAGCTAACCTACAACCCTAGTTGGAAAAGCAGAATATTATAAGCCCAAGGGCTCCAACAGGGAAAACAGCCCATTGAGGAAAGGAAATAAGGAAAAAATAAATACAAGAGAAGTAATGAACAATTAAAATAAAACATTTTAAGAACAGTAAAAATAAACAAAAAAACACGTGTATAATGGAATCCAATATAACGTCAATGCCCAATCGCCCAAACTATTTAGGATATTAATTCGAAACTCCCGAGTTAATTATGCTTTTGCTTTATGCGGGTAATTCATTATTATCGTCCTGATTAAAGGCTATGCTAAAAGAGAGAGAGAGAGAGAGAGAGAGAGAGAGAGAGAGAGAGAGAGAGAGAGAGAGAGAGAGAGAGAGAGAGAGATTAACCGACATCCCTAATTAGTACAAAACACAGCTGACAATTTTTACAAAACACAGCTGACAATTTTTTAATCAACTATGTACGTCAACAAAAAAAGACTAATTTCCATCCATGGCTGAACAGGATGAATCACAGCGATTTAAATAACATCTCTCTCTCTCTCTCTCTCTCTCTCTCTCTCTCTCTCTCTCTCTCTCTCAAAAGCAAGATAAAAATAAAACACGAGTCGAAAATAGGATGTGCTTAACAGGATAATATTACCTTTAATATTCCCTACAGGATACAGCAGGAGAACCACGGCGGCTAAATATGGAGAGAACAGGTGTCCTCTCATTCTGAATGACGTTTGGACTATATACTCATGAACACATCCCATCTGAGTCTCATCAAGTTTACTCACCCTTACTCATCTCTTGACTCAATCCTTTATGTCTGTATTGTAAATATGAAGAAATTGTATTTCACGAATTGTTGACATGTTGATAATTTGCTACACTCGTATTCTCGTCAAATCGTTATGTTAATCATTAAATGTAAATAACCTTGATTTTTTCAATTGGACTTAATGAAATTGCTGAAAAAATAGACTTGGTAATGTTTTCCTACCAATATTAAATGATGAAATAATTTTCTGTATGCTCTATCGTTATAGAAATATATATACGTAACAAGGGAATAACAACCGGTTTCATACATTTTTTCAAGAATTTAATAAGTTAACTTTGTAGCCCATAAACGTTGATCTACCCTTCATTAAACGCTCTCTCTCTCTCTCTCTCTCTCTCTCTCTCTCTCTCTCTCTCTTAATATTCACACCGACTCATCAAATCCCAGGATATCCAGGCAAAGAGAAGGATATGGTCAACGGTTTATCGTCACAAATTTGCGTCTGCAAAATGATGTTGCGTAAGACAAGTGTCATAATTCACAGACGCTCTCACGATACTAATGACGTTTAGCTACATAACTGTAAAGGAGAGGGGGGGGGGGGCACGGATAAAATGGTTAAGAATTGAAATTGAAATCACTATCAGATATAGCTGCATGGAACTTCATAGCTTAAAAACACACACACACACACACATATATATATATATATATACACACACACATATATATATATATATATATACATATATATACATATATATATATATATATATATACATACACACATATTCATACACATATAACTACTTTTGGGTAATGTCCACCTGCTGTGAATCAACTACATAAGATCCACTAAAACTAGACGAGTTTCCAAGAATCTATTATTATTATTATTATTATTATTATTATTATTATTATTATTATTATTATTATTATTATTATTATCAATTGCTAAGCTACAACTTTAGATGGAAAATCAGGATGCTATGAGCCCAGGGGCTCCCACATGGAAAATAGTCTAGTGAGGAGAGGAAACAAGAGCAAATAAAATATTTTAAGAACAGTAACAACATTAAAATAAATATTTCCTATACAAACTATAGAGAACTCTAACACAAGACAGTGGAAGACCATGGCACAGAGGCTATGGCACTACCCAAGACTAGAGAATAACGGATTGATTTTGGAGTGTCCTTCTCCTGGAAGAGCTGCTTACCAAAGCTAAAGAAATAAGAAAAAAAAAAGATTCCTTTGAAAGTTAAGAATGGTTGTAGTTCGTAATAGTAAGAAGAATCATCACTCCACCAAAATCTTAGAAAATGTTAGAAAAGATTCCATTCAAGAAGGAATAGGTTCCTACAAGGAGATAGGAAGTCAAGGCTCCTACTAGTAAATAGGAAAGCCATCAGGATTCAACTGGGGTACATAAGCAGCAGTGGAAGGTTAGTCAACCATTCCAGAAAGGGATGTCGAAGAAAAATCCAGAGGATCAAGACTGGAGCTTCCAATTTCAGAAGGGCGACGATTTCTGCTTATTATGTAACTTCTGAGGAGATGTTTCCGGAGTTTTTGAATACGCAACGAGAGAGAGAGAGAGAGAGAGAGAGAGAGAGAGAGAGAGAGGTAGTCATATTTGGGCAGTCCATGTCTCCAACAGACAAGTTTATATATATAAGATGAAATACCAACTTGAACCAAGAAATAAAAAATGTCAGGGAATAATAATAATAATAATATTTTCAATTGCTCAGAAGAGAATTGACCTCTTGACTAATTGGCATCAACTGAGATATAATAGGGAATTTTCACAATTCTTGAATGATACACTATGGCAACTGACAGATTACGAGTCATCTTGGAATTCTACTATTATACCCCGGTTAGGTTTAAAGGCCACTCATCAGGAATGGCAGAGGCAAGGAACAGTGACAAGGCCCCTAGATAGCAAGGCAGTGCAGTAGAGACTGACTGTATATAGTTATACTTATGATTTGAGCCCAAGGTCCCTCTCCACCCAAGATAGGACCAGGGAGGGCCAGGCAATGATTTCTGATGACTCAGCAGGTAAACCTATTGGTTCTTCCAAACCCCATCCGCCATCATTACCTCACAAGGATGGTGAGGTTACAGACACTACAAGAAACTATCGAGTTTAAGCGGGACTGGAACTCCAGTTTGGCAGATCACTAGGCAGGAACGCTTCCAATATGCCACACGACACAGAAAGGTTTTAACGCTACTACAAGGGTTACTGACTCCCGAAATTATCATATTGTAATTTTGTAAGTTAATGAGGAGATATAAACATGCAATATTCCAGCAGTTGTATCACATGTAAAAATATAACTTTTTTTTAATGCAAGATTGTTATTTCACGACTCATTTCGCTAATTATTTTCTTTTATTCCACGCCAATAACTCATAAAACAATGGGGGGGGGGGTTGTATACTGTGCAGTTATTAACGATCACAACCCTGGAATTACTCTTAATTACATATCAACTGTAATGACCATGAATTATATTTAAATAGGATTACAGTAAATATTATATAAAATTTTCCTATACATGATTTGGATCTATATTTCTGATAAAGTTGAACACATTCCTTGAAGAATATCATGAAATTCAGAGCTACAAAATGAGAAAACTCTTCAACGACAGAAGCGGAAGAAACATAAAAAAGAGGAGCAATTAGAAGCTCTTTAAATGTGGTCTTAGTCGTGAGAAGCATCAAGATATTACCAGATACAACCACCTTTTAATTTGCCCCCCCCCCCCACCCCCCTTCCCACAATTGGCAGTGAGTTGATGCCTCAAGGTGTTGTCATTTTAGATTAAGATTTCCGCATTACTTCCAAAATGAGAGAGAGAGAGAGAGAGAGAGCGAGAGAGAGAGAGAGAGAGAGTTAATGCATTACTGACACTTACACACAAAATACAAAGGAAAACACTAAATGAAGATAGCACATAATTGTTCTAATAACATTTCTAAAGAATACTGGTGTTTAGGCTTCAACTTATATCAAATACATGTCAAGATATAAAAAGTGTCATTTCATCTGTCTATTCTATACTTTTAATGGCTACTTTCCTCTTGGTAAGGGTAGAAGAGATTCATTAGCTATGGGAAGCAGCTCCTCTAGGAGAGGGATACTCCAAAATCAAACCATTGTTCTCTAGTCTTGGGTAATACCATAACCTCTGTACCATGGTCTTCCATTGTCTTTGGTTAGAGTTCTCTTGCTTGATGGTGCACTCGGGCACACTATTCTATCTTATTTCTTTTCCTCTGGTTTTGTTAAAGTTGTTATAGTTTATAAAGGAAATATTTATTCTAATGTTGTTACTATTCTTAAAATATTCTATTTTTCCTTGTTTCCTTTCCTCATTGGGCTATTTTCCACGTTGGAGCCCCTTGGCTTATAGAATCCCGTTTTTCTAACTAGGGTTGTAGCTTATCAAATAATAATAATAATAATAATTTCAATTCAGTGAAAAAAAAAAACTATCTTCGGGATTAACAACCACTGAATTTATGGTTCTTTTTCTTGTAAAATATACTGATATGTGTAAAAATGCTCTAAAAACCGGCGAACATGCTGCTAATGGCACATAAACCAAATGACTCTGTTTCTCTCATACGTAAAAGCCCAGAGGTGGTGCAATCTTTTGCCTTTTTCCAGACAGAAAAAAGAAACGAAATATTTTTCTTTTTACAGTTATGCTTTGGAACTCTACTCATGATCCTGTTATCAAAAACTATAACCTTCTTCCGTGGAATTAAAAAAAAAACACACACACACTACTGTCCTGAATTCTAATCCTCCTCCCTGGCCTTATAAAAAAATAAAACTCAAAACTGCTGCACAAGATGCCCACTCTTTCGAAAAAGCGAAATCTAAGATTCCCAAACAGTAAATGAGACCTTAGCCCCGAAAGTCTTAGCTCCTTGCTTCAGCATGACCGATTCCCTTCGAGACCTGGGCTCTAAACGCGATCTCGTCGGTTCCTTCAGTACCTGACACAGTGCCAGGCGAACAATAACCACTTTGCAACTAAGCGTTAACGATACTCTGGACGGCTGCTGCTAAGTGCTTGGTAACAATGGGGGATCGTTTTGGACTTTCACAGTAATGCAATTCTCTCTCTCTCTCCTCTCTCTCTCTCTCTCTCTCTCTCAATGTGGCAATTTCTTTACATACAAAATAACAAATACATGGGATAGACTTCCAGCGGATGTAGTAAAAAGTAATACGGTAAACGAGTTCCAGAATACGTTAGACAAGATCATAAGAACTCTCTTGCATGCTTAAAATGAATCGCTCTACCCATGAGCAAATGTAGTCTTCGCGGATGGACTATAACGTCTTTGAGACATCCAAAAGCCTTCTCTCTCTCTCTCTCTCTCTCTCTCTCTCTCTCTCTCTCTCAATGTGGCAATTTCTTTACATACAAAATAGCAAATACATGGGAGAGACTTCCAGCGGATGTAGTAAATAGTAATACGGTAAACGAGTTCAAGAATACGTTAGACAAGATCATAAGAACTCTCTTGCATGCTTAAAATGAATCGCTCTACCCAAGAGCAAATGTAGTCTTCGCGGATGGACTATTACGTCTTTGAGACATCCAAAAGCCTTGCATCTCTCTCTCTCTCTCTCTCTCTCTCTCTCTCTCTCTCTCTCTCTCTCTCTCTCTCTCTCTCATCAACAGCCTGAATGTGAACCACCCGTTGTCTTAAATCATATACTTGTTAGTGAAAACATTAAGTCTATGATTCTAAGAAATAGAAAATTACAAAAGTAACAGAAAACCAATTAAAAACGAAAACCTTGTTCACGAACAGAGTACCAGATTAGCATTGGTATATAAATAAATGCAGGAAACTAGGATGCAATAAAAAAAAAACACGCAAAAGCGAAAAACACTGAAATGAAGATAAAAGACTAGTGGCATATCATTCGATTAAGGTCAAGTAAATTCAAAGAATCAGAAAACACACAGTTAAAATAAATTACACAGTGAATAATGTCAAGCATTTGCTACACCAGACATCCTGGTAGGAATCTTAGATAAAATCTTGAAAGCACTTAACAGATTTCATTTCAGATTAGATTTTATTCTATCTTCGATTTTGCGAATGCAAATCTACAAAATGATTAATCATTTACGCTATAACTGATGAAAAACAACATTTAATTCTACTGTCTTTCGTTTGAGTTCTCTTGCTTGAGGGTACACTCGCGCATGCTATTCTAGCTTGTTTCTTTTCCTCTAGTTTTTTTTTTTTTTTTTTTTTTTTTTTTGAGCTTTTATAGTTTATGCACGAAAAATCCAATTTAATGCTGTTGCTGTTCTTAAAATATTCTATTTTCATTTTTCATTCCTTCTTGCAGGGTTGAGGTGGCCGATGTGGTAACGTCCCTGACTAGTGAACGCCAGACTGGGGTTCGAGTCACACTCAAACTCGTTAGTTTCTTTGGTCACTGCAACCTCACCATCCTTGTAAGCTAAGGATGGTGAGTTTGGGGA
>NC_090751.1:83512752-83517752 GCF_036898095.1 Palaemon carinicauda
GAGAGAGAGAGAGAGAGAGAGAGAGAGAGAGAGAGAGAGAGAGAGAGTGGAATAGTAAAGGAAATAAACAAGAAGTTTCAGAAGATACATACGGCAGGCAATAAATCATATGAGAGAGAGAGAGAGAGAGAGAGAGAGAGAGAGAGAGAGAGAGAGAGAGAGAGAGAGAGAGAGAGATCTGTATACATACGAATATTCCCATTACTCTAATATTTCACTTGTACTTAATTAACTTATATCATATCTAATTTACCGAATGGGGCTTATTGACCAATAAAAATAATGGCAGCACGAATGAAAGAAAACTGTTCTAGGAAACTTGTAATTTGTAATTTGCAAAATCTACGGACCCAAACTTACACCTTTTAAGAAACTTCAAAGGAAAACTGCTTTCAAAGAGAAGCAGAAGTCTGATATAAAAGCTGATCATTAACTCAACTTAATTCCTAAATAAATACGCAAATTCATTAGCTAGAAAAGTAAGAATTTAATAAAGGTAAAATTGGTAGGAATCGACTATACTCTTTAATCAAGGAAAAGCAGAATGCTATAAAGCCAGGGACCCCAACAGGGAAAAGAGCCATGTGAGGAAAGGAAACATGGAAACATAAAATATTGTAAGAACAGTAACAAAATCAAATAAATATTTCCTACATAAACTATAAAGACTAACAAAATAAGAGGAAGAAAAATTTGATAAAATAAAGGGCCCAAGTGTACCCTTAAGCAAGAGATATCTATCCCAAGACAGCGGAAGACCATAGTAAATAGGCTATGGCACTACCCAAAGCTAGAGAACAATCATTTGACTTAGGAGTGTCATTCTTCAAGAAGAGCTGCTCACCATCGCTAAAGAATCTCTTCTACCATTACCAAGAGGAAAGTGGCCACTGAACAATTACAATGCAGTCGTTAACCTCTTGAAAAAATGATTGATTGTTAATCTCACTGTTATCAGGTGTGAGGAAAGAAGAATCTTAAAAATAGGCCAGACTATGCGGTTTTTGTGTAGGCAAGGACGAAGTGAAACGTAACCAAAGAGAAGGATCCAATGTAGTTCTGTCTAGCCAAGAAAAGGACCCAATAATACTCTAGCAGTAGTATCTCGACGGGTAGCTGGTGCCCTGGCAAACCTACTACCTACAACAGTTATATGTAAAGATTAACTGTACGTTCAATAATGTGTAGGTATATTAATAAAATGATACTGATGATTTGAACGAAAAAAAAAATCAGGAAATATATATGTCAGAATTTTATTACTAAAAAGGGGTACAATCTTTAAATAAAAATGAAAGCATTTTGGAAGAACGGCTCTTCTTCAGGTCAGTGGTAATTTCCTGAAAAATCCAAGTCGATATAAAATGAGGAATTTCCGAACGTTTAGGAGACCTGGCATAACACCTGTGACGTAGAAACCCCCCAAAAAAACAACAATAAGGTCAGAAGTCAATACAACTTGGGCATATAACTATTGTGGGGATATTTACAAAAGATATCTATTTTAGAAGTCAACACATACAAACTTAAAAGTGAGTGAGAGAGAGAGAGAGAGAGAGAGAGAGAGAGAGAGAGAGAGAGAGAGAGAGAGAGAGAGAGAGAGACTGGAATAATAAAAGAAATATACAAGAAGCTTCAGAAGATACATATGGCAGGCAATAAATCTATCCACGAAAACCTGGCCTAATCTCTCAATATGGAAATTCAATGAACTGCCAGAAAAAAATTGCCCTGCTCTACAGACTTTGAAAGGGTGTAAACTGCACAAGGAATCAAGGTTTCTTAATTCATATCAGCAGTTGAACTAGTTATTAGTAGTGATGTGCGCTTGCAAGATGTATGAGAAAAATTTAAAAAATTCGTAGTAAGGGCTTCAATTATCCCACATTTTGGTATTCTAAGGCGGTAACCTTTCCATAAAAGAACCACGAAAACGATGCTCATCTTAGCTGACCTCGATAGCATTTTGAACTAATATCTTTTAACCTCAACTATTGAACATTCTTCTTCATATATGCATTGCATTATACGCTTGTATACTATCGCCGGTGCATTTTACATGACAGCTATATTAATTGGATTGCCTTTTTAACAAGTTATTCTTTCTCTTTTTTTCTGAAAGTTCGAAATAAAAATTAATAAAAGAGTAGGCTTTCCTCTAACAACGAACCTGAAAAGCCATTAACGATGATTTTAAAGACGACAAATACTCTTGTTACTCGGGAGAAAATGAAATAAAGGTGTCAAAATTAGAGACTCGAAGACACACATTGCTCTTCCTCGCAGAGGAACGACAACAACAGATCTATTCATCACTGCCATTAATAAAAAAAAAAATTTTACCAACCTCTCAACAGTAAAAAGTGCCAAATACTTTCTTTTCCATCAAATGAGGAAACATATACTCGTTTCACGCCTGTGTCACCTTAACAAATCCATGATGTTTTCTTTGCTCCGATATCTGTGACCGTAGTAGTTGCAAAACCAGATTGCTTGGAATCAACTGATGGCTTCCTTCTTACCTATTTCCATATAGAATTCCTTTTTAAACCTATGAGAATAAATATCGAAAAGACCTCTGGGAATTTATGGCAAGATAAGACTTGGGACTTTGGCTCCCATCCAAACGGCCGGGATGAGACCCAGGAAACTGAACGATTAAGATATTTTGCTTCTATTCATTATGTTTATATGATAGATTCATGGATAAAACGGACATACACAAAAAGTAAAAGAATAATTAGTGGATATATCCCAAGGGCATAAACCAAACCAATCTTGAATGTATAGGAGCATTGACTGGCCTGACTAGGATAAAATATGGCAACATTTCGCTTAAGGTACATTCCTACACTTCTTCGTTATAGATTGAACTGGGAAACATAGTCACCGATACTATCCGGAGGAACCTTCACTCTAAAAGAGGAACTTATGCAAAATCAACTTTTAAATGCATTATGGCTTTTCTATACTTCATAATTCAATAACATTACAGAGCACTAAACACGCAATCTATCTGAAATTCTAATCTCTTATTTATCCAGCCCTTCTTGTTCTTATGGGCTATCTGGCGTGCCAAATCATGTATTCCTTATCAATTTATTCGATATTTAAATGCACTATCTAGCTAATTTATGCTAAAATAATCAATATAGGAATGTCTTCTTTTAATACTAAAATCTATCATATTTTAGTTTACTAAAACAAAATAAATAAATAAATTTTTTATGAAAACGTGGCACATATTTTCGGCCGCGGTGCCACATCTCGTAAAGTGCTTACTGTTAAGTTGAACAGAGGTTGATATGCCTCATTAAGATGGCAGTCATCACTCAAAAACATGGGAAACCTTCCAAACCTACGTACTGTGTACATTATATATATATATATATATATATATATATATATATATATATATATATATATATATATATATATATATATATATATGTATATATATATATATATATATATATATATACATATATATGTATATATATTTACATATATATATATATATATATATATATATATATATATATATATATATATATATATATATATATATATACAAACACACACACACCTATATATATACATATATATATATTTATATATTTTATATATATATATATATATATATATATATATATATATATATATATATATATATATATATATATATACATATGTATGTGTGTGTGCGGGTGCACGCGCTCGCGTGTGTGTGTGTATACCTTAAAGATAATGTACAAGTTCTCTGAATATAATCATGTCAGCATTTACCAGATAGCCATAGAATCATTTAGGCATATGTAAACATAATTAAAGATAAATGATACTATTATTATACCTACGTAAATATTTTTTTTCGTAAAATACGAAGAGGGACTGTGGATGGTAGTCACAGGAAAAGAGACCATAGGGAAAAATCTTTTTTAGATCTAAATACTTGGGATTTGGTATACGTCAGGAGGGAGGATGTGAGGCTGAAGTTAAGAATAGGATAAAAGCAGCATGGGGGATGTGGATTGCGGTAGCAATAGTGGTATGGGATATGAAATGCCAATCGAGCTAAAAGTCGCGATCTATACCACATTAATAAGACCAGTGTTAACGTATGGATCAAAAACTTAAGCTTAAGACGAAAATACGAATAAAAGCTTGAGAGAACAGAGATGAGAATGCCGAGGTATATTATTAGAATATCACAGTTTGAAAGATTGGAGAATATTGAAATAAGAAGAATGGCAGGTGTAGTAAAGATTGCAGAGATGATAAGAGTGTCATGACTGAGATGGTGTGGGGACGTGTTAAGGATGGATGGTGGGGAGGGAGTGACGAGGGCTTTCGAGAAACCTGTTAGGGGGGAGAAGATCAAGAGGGAGACAGAGAATTAGATGGCGAGGTAAGGCGAAGGATGATATTGCAAGAAGTGGTTTGGAGGTATCGGATGCCTTTGATAAAAGGTATTGAAGAGGGCGCATCAGGCAACCGACCCCTTAATGTACACACTAACACACACACACACACACACACACACACATATATATATATATATACATATATATATATATATATATATATATATATATATATATATATATATATATATATATATATATATATATATGTATATATATATATATATATATATATATATATATATATATATATATATATATATAGAGAGAGAGAGAGAGAGAGAGAGAGAGAGAGAGAGAGAGAGAGAGAGAGAGAGAGAGAGAGAGAGAGAGAGAGATGTTGCGTTAATGGTTTAGCTCTAGACAACGGGAAATATCCTATCTCTAGCCAACAAAAAATCTACTGACGATCGTAAAAAATACTTCTTTTTATTTTCTATCGCAAGTATTAACGGTGGCATTTTTTCTCTAGTTTTTAGTCAATATGATATTCCATTAAGCTCTTCCTATTTATCCTGTTTAAAAAGAATAAAATTTATGATGCAACGAATTTGAGATATCTATGTATTTGAGTAT
>NC_090751.1:83520252-83527752 GCF_036898095.1 Palaemon carinicauda
AATCTACCGACTAGGGCACCAGCCACCCATTGAGATTATACAGCTAGAGAGTTATTGGAATGTTTGACTGGCCAGACAGTAATGCACTGAATCCCCCTCTCTCGTTACGGTTCATTTTTGTTGTTGTCTACACATACAACGAATAGTCTGGCCTATTCTTTACACATTCTCGTCTTTCCTCATACGCCTGACAACACTGAGATTACCAAACACTTCTTTTCTCAAGGGGGTAATTCCTGTACGGCGATAGTTCAATGGCTACTTTCCTCTTGGTGAGGGTAGAAGAGACTCTTTAGCTATGGTAGGCAGCTCTTCTAGGAGAAGGACATTCCAAAGTCAAACCATTGTTCTCTAGTCGTGAGCAGTGCCATAGCCTCTGTATCATGGTCTTCCACTGTCTTGGGTTAGAGTTCTCTTGGTTGAGGGTACACTCCAGCGCACTATTCTATCTTATTTATTTTCTTCCTCCTGTTTTTTTTAAATAGTGTGTTGGGCAGGCTTATTAGAAGGGCCATGGATGCCTGCCTGGTGGTTTATCAAGAGGTTGTCTTTTCCTTATCTGATTCCATTTATTTTCAAAACCATCCTTACTGTCCTCTCTTCAGTTGAAGTGGCTATCCTGGAGGGTAATTAACCTTGCATGGTGTATCAGCTCCTCCATGTTGACCAGTTTTTCCGACTTTTTTCTATAGTTTATGGGTTTGGTCAATCATTTTATTTTTATTTCCTTAAAACAGATTGTTTTTGTTATCATTCTTGTTAATTTAGTTGTTAAGCATGATGTATCTTTTTTATAACCATTAATTCTTATACTCTCTGGAGACATTGAGCGAAATCCGGGATCAATACGTCCCGAATTTCGTCAATGTCGTCTACTGTATTACAATATTCGTGGTCTTCATGCAAATATTTGAGACCTTACAGTTCCATCCAGACAGTATGATGTTCTTTTGTGCTCAGAAACTTTGGTTTGCAGTATGAGCCACTCATCTGAACTTCTTACAACTGGTTTTAAGAAGGCAATAATTTTGAAACGGGATGCCATCCCTAGGGCCAGGGGAATTTCGGTGTATATTAGGACTCAGTACCCTGCTTCTCATAAGCCCTGCTATGAATGTGGATTTTATGAGATAAAGGTAATAAAAGTTTATAGCAAGCATAACAACTTCTATTTGTGTTCGATCTACCGGAATCCTAATTTCAATGCTCACCATAGGGAGTGGTAAAGTTCTGTTTCTCTAACCGATCGCCATGGCTTAGGAGCTTTAGACTTTGCCTCTGAATCAGGCTGTAAGCAAATCTTAAGTGAAGCTGTTCACAGACCTGGTAACTGCTTGGACCTTGTATACACCGACTCCCTAGCTTTATAACAAGTAAGGTTGGTTCTCAAGCTGGAACATCTGATCATGCCTTGATTTCATTAATAATGAAGACTGAGCAGTCTGTCCCTGATGTATCTTACTCATGTAAGATTTATATGAAATCTCAAGCAGACTGCAATGGGATTTTGAGAGATCTTTTGGGCTTGAATTGGTCACAATTGTATAATAGTGTTGATCCTGCAGTCCATTTGAATGAGAATCTAGTCAACATAATTGATAGGTGTATTCCTTCTTGTGTACTAACGTACCGAGTGAAGGACAAACTACGGTTCAATGATGATTGTAGACATGCTTATTTGGAGAAGCAGGTAGGCTATCATCTTTGGAAGGGTAACAGATCAGATTTAACCAGGAATAACTATACTCATCTTAGAGCTTTTACTCAGAGAGTTTATGATTGAACTGTAAAAGAGTACAATTTGATCATAAAAGAAACCCTTCCTGGTAAAAACCAGAAGCATAAGAGGTGGACTTCTCTTAAATGTGCACTCTTTGGTGTAGATGCAACAGCTCCTCCTTTACTTAACCCAGATGGCTCTGTCACTCACTGCCCAAAGGAAATGGCAACCCTTTTGGCAGATGTTTTTGACAGCAAGCAGAGTAATGACAAACTCGAACTTCCTCATTCCTGTTTTCCTGACGCTAA
The DNA here is from genome assembly GCF_036898095.1 of Palaemon carinicauda. Taxonomy (NCBI): domain Eukaryota; kingdom Metazoa; phylum Arthropoda; class Malacostraca; order Decapoda; family Palaemonidae; genus Palaemon; species Palaemon carinicauda. The sequence goes on from NC_090751.1 coordinate 83,522,281, forward strand.
TCTAACTATTTTAGCTTTTCAATCACGTAAAATTGAAGCTCTCTTGATGGACCTTAATGCTAATGGAAGTGTAGACCCAAATGGTATTTTTCCTCTGTTTTCTATAAAGACTGCAGATTTCTTAGCTCCAAAGTTATCTGTTATTTTGCACAACTTAACAAGAAGAGGAGCTTTTAGCACTTGCTGGAGAATTGGTATTGTTAGTCCACAATGTAAATGTGTTTGTGGTAGCTCATGTCCAACTGATTACCGCCCAATTTACATAACTCCCATATCTAAAGTTTTTGAACGTCTTTTGGCAAAATGCCTTAGGGGGTTCCCTAGTTTGCAATTTGGTTTTCGTAAAGGCCTTGGAACACGTGATGCCCTTTTTACAGGCTCCAATGCTGTACAGAAAACCCTTCATTATGGTCAGGAAGTTCATATGAATGGCCTTGACTTTAGTGCTGCCTTTGACCGTGTTAATCATGATGCCCTTGTTTTCAAACTCAAACAATTGGAGTGGGTGGGTAGTTTCTTAGCATCATTATTGAATTTTTAAGTAATAGATCGCAAAGAGGTGTTGTTGATGGGCACCATAGAGAGTATAGGAATGTGATATCTGGTGTTCCTCAGGGTAGTACTCTTGGCCCATTACATTTCATGTGGTTTGGTCTAGAAAACAAGCTTGTTGCATATGCAGATGATGCTACTCTCTTTGCATCAATTCAATCTTCTAAATGTAGATCTGGGGTTGGTGAATCCCTTAATAGAGATGTAGCTAAAATTAGGGCCTGGTGCAAATTATGGGATATGAAGTTGAATCCTAACAAAATTCAAAGTATGATTGTAAGTGGGTCAAGGACCTTGGCTCCTCAACATCTGGATCTCAGCATTGATAATATTTCTTTAAGTTTGTATTACTCTTTTAAAATTTTAGGTGTGCCTCTCGACAGCAAATTTACTTTTGAGAAACACATTTGGTCTGTGTCTTCTTTAATTGTACAAAAAAATTGGCTCATTAAGAAAGTCTTTCAAGATTTTTGGTGATCAATCTATTTTGAAGTAGTGTTTTAATTCTTTCATTTTACCTTGTTTCGAGTATTGTTCTCCTGTCTGGTCTTCAGCTGCTGATTCTCATCTTAATTTGTTGGAGAGGAACTTACGGTCTATTAAATTTCTTATTCATGATCTAGATAATAATCTCTGGCAATGTCGTTCAAGTAGTTCATTGTGCATGTTGCATCCTGTTCGTAACACTAGGTATGCAGTTAATTCTAATAGTCAGGCCTCATCCATCATGAGGCTCAATACTACACAGTGCTCTAGAAGTTCTATTCCAGGTGTGACCAAGTTGTGGAATGATCTTTCTACTCGGGTAGTTGAATCAGTGGAAAGTTCAATCTCGCAGCAAATGTTTTTATGTTGAACAGGCTTACATAAGTCCTTTTATAGCTTATATATCAAATATCTGTTTTAATGTTGTTAATGTTTTTAAAATATTTTATCTTAATTTTTCATCATTTCTTATATTGTTTAATAATTTCTTTACTTCCTTTCATTATTGGGCTATTTTCCCTGTTGGAGCCCTTGGGCTTATAGCATCTTGCTTTTCCAACTAGAATTGTAGCTTAGTAATAATAATAATAATAATAATAATAATAATAATAATAATAATAATAGATTCTACCTCAGCATTAGACGTGCCACATCAAATAATTGACTCCCCAACCCCAAACCCTTCCATCTCGTCCTCAGCATTATTGATGGGGGAGGGGGGAAGGCTTCTCTCCCTCATAATGGCTATATCCAGATCATCACCATATGTAATTTCCCAAGGTGGAGTATCTTTATGCCCGTGCTTTGGTTCGGGGAAATCTCAAGTCTAAATATTTTTCTATCTCATAATTTTCTCGCTATTAAAGTTTTTTTCATTAAAGTGTTACAAACATACACAAAAACTATATGCATATATAACAATTTATTGAAAAGTAATTAAAATAGAGAAAGATCGGTGTGCTTTATATATACAGCATATATGTGTATATATATATATATATATATATATATATATATATATATATATATATATATATATATATATATATATATATATATATATATATATGTGTGTGTGTGTGTGTGTGTGTGTGAACAAATCACGAAAGCTGACATGTGATGAGTATAAAATGTATTATAGCCACGGAAATTAGAATGAAAAGACTTGATTGAAGTTAGTACTTTAATCAACAGACTCAACAATGAAAATACATATATATACAAAAAAATCTTATTTTTACAGGATAAGGGGATCCAACTGCCGCCAATTTCTTAATAATTCCGGAGAAGTCAGATTTTAGATAAAAGGAAAATACCAGATTAACGGAAAACAGACCAGGGCGTAGATTCAAATTTTGACCTTTGGTAGAGGAGATTAAAAAGGATTCAACAATATTTCTTTGGGTAAAGTCACTTATATGGATTATTTTACTCGGCACTGACCCACCAATTTTATGACTTGACCCTAACCAGTGTGAGGCCAAGGCAGAGAACCCCCAGAGATGGCCACCTTATGCTGTTTTAATCGGACTGAAATACTTTTGCATGTTTGGCCAACATATAGTAAGTTACAATATGAACAAGGAATACCATATACTATGTTATCATTTTTAGAAATATTCTTAATCAACATGGTTTTGATGTGCAATTATAGTAAGACACTCCCTTAATGTCTAGTCTTTTCAAAAGGGGTATAACATCTAAAAAAACAATCGTGAAATGGTAAACAAAGCATATTATTAATTGTTTCCTTTTTCTCTAACTGAATACTATAAAATGTTTTCTTAGCCTTATCACACAGTTTGCTAGGAAATATTTGGGATAGCAAAGATTAGTAGCAACACATTTATAGAGTTTTTTTAATCTAGATCAATTCCTTCAGCGTGGTCCTCCCAAACTGTTTGGTATCGTTATATTGATGATGTTTTAGGTATTTTAGAAGAAAATTTCAAATTTAAGGGTCTTGTTTCAATTATTAATTCATTGGTACCATCTATAAAATTTATAGAAAATGAAGAAAATAACTGTATCCCATTTTTAGACGTGTTAATAATTAGAGAAGCAGATAAATTCAAGTTTTCCATATATAGAAAGCCTACCAATAATTTTTCATAAGTACATTTCTACTCTGGCTACTATAAAAATATGAAGTATTCTGTTTTTTTCCTCCATGTACTTTGTAGCCCTGAGTACATCGAGGACGAGTTCACTAAAATTGAAAAAACTGCCACTAATCTTTGATATCCCAAATATTTTCTAGAAAAATGTATGAATAAGGCTAAGAAAACATTTTGCAGTGTCCAGCTAGAGGAAAAGGAAATAATTATTAATGTGCTTTGTTTACTATTTCATGATTTTTTTTTTTAGATTTTATACCCCTTTTGAAAACACAAGATATCAGAGAAGTGTTTAAATATAGTTGTACCTAAAAACATGTTGATTAAGAATAGTTCTGGAAATGATGATAACATAGTAAATTGTATTCCTCTTTATAATGCCTTGGCCTCCCACTGGTTAGGGTCAAGTCATAAAATTGGATGGTCAGTGCCGAGTAAAATAATCCATGTAAATGACTTTACCCAAAGGAATATTGTTGAATCCTTTTTAATCTCCTCTACCAAAGGTCAAAATTTGAATCTACGCCCTGGTCTGTTTTCCGTTAATCCGGTATTTTCCTTTTATCTAAAATCTGACTTTACCGGAATTATTAAGAAATTGGCAACTGTTGGATCCCCCTTCTCCTGTATACATACGATGTCTTTGTATACTGTATGTATTCTCATTGTTGAGTCTGTCGATTAAAGTACTAATTACAATCAAGTCTTTTCATTTTTTCCTTCTCGAAGGATTCCAGCAATACGTGTAGATTTTCCACTTTCCGTAAGGTGCCTTCAGCGAGACATATTTCTAATAAATTAACTGAGGTTCTATTAATGCAAATAACTTCACGAACATTTCTGGTTAATACCTGTGTAGACAACCACAAAAATTCGTCCCTTCGCCAAAAAAGGAAATGCAAAGGACGTTTGTGACTGGTACAACATAAGAACATCAGTTACAGAAGTATATGCAATGTCAGACAGGAGCGAACTCGGATCCCAATAGCCAGTTCTCTCGGGTCATTTTCAAAGCACACCTGGCTTGACCGCTTTAATCTATGGGCGAGCCAAGAAAAGGGTCAGTTAATAAGTCATTCACCAGGATTTGAACGGTCTAAGAATATAATCCTTTCATTTGATACTCTCTCTACTTTGCTTCCTTCGCTCATTTTGTTTTCAACCACGTGGTTACAAGTTGAAACTTGAGATATAACAAGAGCGAAATTGTTATAGAAAGATTATCATACTAACAAAAATAATCTTAATTTGATATAAAATAAATTCATTTCTCAATTTTGATATCAAATAAATTCATTTCTAAATTCTGATTGATTATTAAAAAACAAGATTCTTTACAAAGGATTTAATTATCTATGTTTAATATAGTATATTCACATGTATAATTGTATTGCTTTAGAATTTATTTAATTAAGAGACAAAAAATTTTAACAACAAAGGTTGAGTTAGCAAACGTCGTTATAGTGATTTTTCATCAGATGAAGTTAGTTCTATCACAAAAGATTCAACGAATTAGTTCATTCAGATGTCATTTTCCTGTCTTCCTTCATAATGTTATCAGTATGCTTAATAGCCTTGGCCCAAATTTCCTTGCAAATCTGAATCAAAGTCGTTTTTGATAAGTTGGTTGCATCTGTGACACGTTTGATTGCTTGGTCAATTCCAAATTTAAGAGTTTCATTATCATTTTCCCATTAAAAAAAATGATAGACACTATATGACATTTTTCTTTCTTCTGGGCGAAAAACACGAGACAGAACTCTCCATGGTGATTACTGAAAGCTAATGTGCTAGACAAAGAATGCCGAAGCTAATCTTCCAGCATATAATAGGATTTGACCAAAGGTCTCAGTGAACTGAAAAGATGTGGCAACGTGTATGCTATATCTCCTGGTTTGTCATTTTCCTTCCCTTCCCTTAGTGAAGCGAAGGCCTCCGGATTAAGGAGAATCGGCAGGGCCGCAAATGAGCTTGAAGTTCGATCGTAAAATGGTTCTACTACAGTACGGTCTACCCCAAAGCCTAAGCAAAGTCCTTCAAAAGGAAGGCAACTATGCTTACCCATACAAGAAATAGGAAAAACCACACTATGAGAAGAAGAACAGCAAATATAATGTGAAAAACATTATCAGAAGCGCCATTAAAAACATTGCATATTACGGAGTATCTACGAAAATCACAAAAAATGCATTTTTTTAATTACATCACCATGAAGCCTTATTTTTTCTATTATATACATCTCTTGTATTTATATCCTTGAACCACTTTTATGTTAAGTGACATCGCAAAAAAAAAAAACTGTGTTAAATAAAATAAC
>NC_090751.1:83532752-83539487 GCF_036898095.1 Palaemon carinicauda
TCTATCTATCTATCTATATATATATATATATATATATATATATATATATATACACAAACACATTACATACACGTTTGCGTGTATGTAGGCATGTATTTGTGTGTTCCTTTAATGTGATCACCAAGGAATGATGTTAACTCATGATATTACATGACTGATAAAGACGATATAGATAAAGAAACTTTAAGTTCCGGTTGAGAGCGGTTTGAACGACAACATGTCTGACTTTATCGGCAATTCATTCTACCAAAGAGCATCCAACATTACATCACGGACACATAAATACCTCAAAAGGCGAAACAACTGGATCGTATATTTCTCTCAAGTACAAATTATATTCACTTATACAAGGCTACTACTCAGCCATGACATGCAAGTTAATACCGACATTCAGTTCAACAGAATGTGAAATACTCCCATTGGCGGAAAGGCTAAAAATATACCTACAAAAGTTAACAATCGCATCCCCTTCAAAGTCGGAACGCGCAACGCTATTGCTGGAACGGCTATAAATAATTCGACAATCATTCAATGTTAAACCGTTCTCCTGCAAAAGGTTATGTTAAAATTTAAACGAACTCCCCAGAGAGAGAGAGAGGAGAGAGAGAGAGAGAGAGAGAGAGAGAGAGAGAGAGAGAGAGAGAGAGAGAGAGAGAGAGAGTGGGGGTTAAGGAAGAAAGCAACAAGAATAAAAAGGAGGGAAGGGAAGCTACTGGTAAATTCATTTCAATGACGTCACTCGACTCAGCAGACATCCAAAAGGGCTTAGAGAGAGAGAGAGAGAGAGAGAGAGAGAGAGAGAGAGAGAGAGAGAGAGAGAATAAGACGTTGCTATGGTGTAGTGACAGAATTGAATATCACACAATAGAATACACTTTTTGTATCCAGTCAAACAGAACAACTTCAAAAGGGAACATTTCATTAGTCAATAGTCATTATGAAATTTCGATTTTATGATTGCCATCATAATAGGAAATATGCACCAATCGTATTTTGCCCAAAGAAGTTTTGGGGGAACACTGGTACACAGGGAACATCCCTGTCTGGCGATTGCCGGACTAAGGTTCGAGTCCCGCTCAAACTCTATAGTTTCTTATAGTGTCTGCAATCTCGCCATCCCTGTGAGCTACGGATAAGGGACTTTAGGGGAGCCTATAGGCCTACCTGCAGTCTCATCAGCAGCTATTGCCTGGGTCTCCCTGGTCCTAACTTGGGTGGAGAGGGGACTTGGGCACTGATTATATGTACTGTATATATGACTAGCCTCTAGGGCATTGTCCTACTAGCTAAGGCATTGTCACTGTCCCTTGCTCTGCCATTCATAAGCAGCCTTTAAATCTTATTGAATAAAAATGTTCTCAAAACGCATTCAACTTTGCAAGGAACACTATGAACCAATGCATATCAAACTAAAAAATCACGAGATTTTAGAAAATAAAAATATATAAATAATAAACATAAAATCATTCTGAAATCCGAAAACTGACTTTTATCGGAACCTTTTAAAAAGAAAATTTCCAGATTACAGGAGAGAGAGAGAGAGAGAGAGAGAGAGAGAGAGAGAGAGAGAGAGAGACGCCAGCTTCCAATACTCCCACGGAAATGGTATATCCGCCTCTCGGGTCCGACCCCAAAAAGTTGGCAAAATTTCGTTTGTATTGTCTAAAATAAAGGATTTTATCCGATTGTGACCTGAAAAACGTTCGATAATTGTTTACAAAAATTCATTATTAATAAGCATAATGCATATACAGTATACACACACACACACACACACACACACACCCACACACACACACACACACACACATATATATATATATATATATATATATATATATATATATATATATATATATATATATATATATATATACACAATTATTATTATTACTTGCTAAGCTACAGCACTAGTTGGAAAAGCAGGATGCTATAAGCCCAAGGGCTCCAACAGGGAAAATAGCCTAGTGAATAAAGGAAATAAGGAAATAAACTAGGAGAAAAAAAATTAACAATATAAAATATATTAATAACATTTACAAAATTAAAATAGATCTTCCATTTATAGACTATAAAAACTTAAAAAAGCAAGAGAAAGTAAAATAAGATGAAAAAGTGTGCCAGAGTGTACTCTCAAGCAAGAGAACTCTACCACAAGACAGTGGAAGACCATGGTACAGAGGCTATGGTTTGATTTTGGCGTGTCCTTCAAGAAGAGCTGCTCACCATAGTTAAAGAGTCTCTTCTACTCTTACTAAGAGGAAAGTAGTCACTGAACAATCATAGTGCAGTAGTTAACCTCTTCAGTGAAGAAGAATTCTTTGGTAATCTAAGTGATGGCAGGTGCATGTGGTAAGAATAGGCCAAACTATTCGGTGAATGTGTAGGGAGGAAAAAACCGTAACCAGCGAGATGGATCCAATGTAGTTCTCTCTGACCAGTCAAAGGACATAATACTTCTCTACCGGTAGTATCTCAACGGGTGGTTGGTGCCTAATATATATATATATATATATATATATATATATATATATATATATATATATATATATATATATATATATATATATATTATATATTCATATATAGTAATATAATGTATGTATACATAATTGTGAGCAATCACACAAATATCTCCCACCATCACCAATCCGCACTGGCCAGCTTGGTAATGAGAACCAGCCAAACCCCAGACATGAATAAAGACATGTATAAGCCCTTTTCCTTGCACTGGACTAGAAACGGCCTCATTTGTTTGTTGTTGCTGTTGATGTACAGTATATAGTAAGTGCACGGGCACACACACACACACACACACATATATATATATATATATATATATATATATATATATATATATATATATATATATATATATATATATATATATATATATATATATAAAGCAAAGGCAGATATCCTGTCTCCTCTTCTTAAACTACACAATGGCGAAAGGAGAAAGGGGAGGGTATCTTCCCCTACATCATATGCAATCGGGGACATGAATCTTACACTAGAACACCCTCAAAGAGAGAGAGAGAGAGAGAGAGAGAGAGAGAGAGAGAGAGAGAGAGAGAGAGAGAGAGAGAGAGAGAGATAATCCCAATAATCTCGAAGGAATACCTGACAAAAAGACACTTCGAAAACTAATCTTTGCCGACCGAGATACGTCCATTAAGCTTTGACAAGACTTGGCTAAACTTGGATGGCGGAGGCAAAATGACTCCGTTCCTTCTTTCAGTTTCAAGCTTATCATTTTCCTCTTATCTTTAAATATATCGATATCAACGGAATCCTCCCCTATGTAATAAAGAGCAACGTGTCTGGCCTGTTGGTAACGTTCTTGCCTGGTGATCGGGAGACTGCAGGGGTTCAAGTCTCGCTCAAATTCGTTAGTTCCCTTGGTCGCTGCATCCTCAACATCCTTGTGACTTAAGGATAAGGGTTTGGGGGAACCTAAAGGTCTATCTGCCGAGTCATCAACAGCCATTGCCTGGTCCTTCTTGGTCCTAGCTTGGGTGGAGAGGGGACTTGGGCGCTGATCATAACATATATATATATATATATATATATATATATATATATATATATATATATATATATATATATATATATATATATATATATATATGGTCAGTCTCTATGTCATTGTCCTGTTCGATAGTGCAATGTCATTGTCACTTGCCTTTGCCATTCATGAGTGGCCTTTAGTCATGCTCAGGTAGGGGCGAGAGAGTAGTAACATCCCAGAGAGGTACACTCGGAAACCACAATCTCCCCAAAATTGCCAAAACAACGGGTTGCAGTTAGGATAGGGGGAGGGGGTGGGAAGGCTTGAATCTGTATGTGTGCATATTCATATAGATATTTAACCGTCCTTTTTGACCGCTCGGGTACACTATATAACTAATAATTATTAGCTCTCCAAAGTTCACATTGATTGCAAAAGTTCTTTTCTACAACTCGAAGGATGAAGCCTGATATTATCACCATTATAATTATGTCCTTATTACCATTGCCTTCCAACGTTCTAACATTATTAGTATTCTTAATTTATTTCATCACAATATCTTGAAATTCTCCCCTATCGTTCGTAAAAAATGTCTTACAACCTGCTTTACTTCTCTTTGAAGTATCGACAGACAAAGTATTGTTGCTGACCATAAGAGGAAGAGAGACAACTTCAAAGAGCCTAATTAAGCGACGAAACCACATTAGGACAGGCAATGATCAAAAATTAGCATTTTCCATAATTTTTGCGTACATTTTCATAGGTCATGATCAAGTGAGTGTGTGTGTGTGTGTGTGTGTGTGTGTGTGTGTGTGTGTGTGTAGTGTGTGTGTGTGTGTGTGAGAAAAATTGAAAAACATTTGACATCGTATGACTCACGATGGGATGTTTGATAAAACGAAAGTAATAGTTTAGATTTTCACTTGTACTTTCGTGGATTGATGCATATTTTACTCATAATTTTTTTCGTGTAAGCTGTCGAACTAAAACACACACACACACACACACACACACACCACACACACACACACACACACACATATATATATAATATATATAATATATATATATATATAATATATATATATATATATATATATATATATATATATATCCTGGAATTTGTTCAAACTGCTTCTTTTACCTTCAACAGCGTGTTTTACTTTTACCAGATCGTGTAAATTTTCGCCCTTTTATAATAACAAAAATAAGCACTTCTCTTTAACCCAAACAAATACATACATACATACAAAATATACGACGAAGCTTGCGTGTATGCAGTCACATGACCTCAGATATGAACAGCTCTTACCTGGAACAGAAAGAAAAGCAAATTTTAGTTTTTACAAATAAGCATTCTTCTTTTATTTCTGAAAAAAAAAATTAGTATACAAATAAGTATTTTTTCTTTTATTTCTAAAACACAACAAATTACATATAAAAATAGGCACCTTTATTTTATTTCTAAATAAAAAAAAAAAATAGTATACAAATAAGTATTTTTTCTTATGTTTCTAAAACAAAAAAAATCAATATACATACAGTATATAAGTATTTTTTCTTATATTTCTAAAATAAAAAATTAGTATATATATATATATATATATATATATATATATATATATATATATATATATATATATATATATATATATATTTCTCATGTTTCTAAAACAAGAAACTATTATACAAATAAGTATATTTTCTTATATTTCTAAAACAAAACTTTTACTATAAAAACAATTATAATCACAATAATAATGATATTTATACTAGGTGGATTATTTACAACTTTTTGAAAGAATTTATAATAAAAAAAGTTACTGGATCTGGTTAAAATTTGTCCAAAGTAAGCAAGAATTCACATATAACAAAGAATGTTCAAACGTATAAATGAGAGAGAGAGAGAGAGAGAGGAGAGAGAGAGAGAGAGAGAGAGAGAGAGAGAGAGAGAGAGAGAGAGAGAGAGAGAGAGAGAGAGAGAGTAATAATAATAATAATAATAATAAATCTATATCCATTATACAATGGATATTAATTACAATAAATAAAAATAATTTTGTACAAAATATAAAAATAAAATTATAAAATATATTTACAAAGTTTCATCATTTGTATGTTCTCACAATGATTAGAAATTGATTGATGAAAATGTTTAAACTACTCATGATACAAAAGTAATTTTGGTACAACTGAGTAGAGAGAGAGAGAGAGAGAGTAGAGAGAGAGAGAGAGAGAGAGAGAGAGAGAGATCTAATCCCACCACATACTTAAGGATGCATTATCTCAGATTACTCTCGCATAGCGAAATCAATCCGAAACTAATTAATTTCAACTCGGAGAGTTAATAATCCACCTAAATTGAAGGTAGGTCTTTCACGATTACTTCTCTGGCTCCCGATGACCATCATGGTATTCTTTGACCTAATATGAACCTATAAAAACCTATAAATAATTAAAAGTTAATGTCGATCGTGGTCTATGCACGGATAATTAACAATGACTATAAGCAATGGATAAACAATCCCTCTTTAAAATGACCATAAAAATAAACTTTTTTTTATATATAGGATTATTTTACGCTAGTAAGCCTCTACCACATCATGTGTCCCAATTTTACGCTGGCAACCTGCCACCCTATATTACACAAATTAAATATTTTTCAACGATGGTCAACTTCGAACACATTATCAAATTTATTATATAAAAATGCATTCATAATGTAGAAATCGTACATCATATTCATAAGGTAGAAATCATATCATTTCTTGTACAATCAAATAAAACGCTGAGAACCAGTGCCAATACAATACGCCTGAATGTAACTCTACGGGTTTACGATGCCGCTATTCACAGTCCCTTGCTTTTGAGAAAATTGAATAAGAAATGGAAGCGGGAATAAGGATGTTCGGCTTTTTCTGGAGGTGGAGAGAGAGGAGTAGAAATAATTTGATTTTTTTTCTTAATTTAAGAACCTTTCAACTCTGATGCTGCACTTGAAGGCGAGATGAAAATTCGACACAATTAATTTGGTATAAATGTTTCAATCTTAATTATTATAGCCTTTAAAATTCGATCCTTTGCTTAATTAGTTTAAGATTAGTAGTACTTGTTTGTAAAGAAAAAAAAATCCTCCAAACAACTTGGCTCAACACAATCATTGACCTTCACCAACCACATCAACAAAAGAGAGAGAGAGAGAGAGAGAGAGAGAGAGAGAGAGA
>NC_090751.1:83542487-83562487 GCF_036898095.1 Palaemon carinicauda
GAGTCAAAATTACATCTAGGTGGTCATCTTTGAGTAACTATTGACAGGTTTGAAATAAATTTTTGTCCTTGAGGTAACAGATTCCTGACAATAGGGCAATGAAGGCAATAGTGTTTAAGGTTATTGGCATTAGCAAGGTTACAGAGTTTACATGAGGTGTAGTGTGGTATATCTGGTGTCTGTCCAACCTGCCACACAGGACGATATCCCACCCTTATCCTGGCACTTACGATTATTTAATAAATTTATTACGACCAACGACATCAAGAGAGAGAGAGAGAGAGAGAGAGAGAGAGAGAGAGAGAGAAAATTACATCCGGCAACTCATTAATTAAATAATTGTCCTTAGAGTGTGTTATCTTTCATATATATATACAGTATATATATATATATATATATATATGTATATATATATATATGTATGTATATATATATAACACACACACACACACACATATATATATATATATAAATATATATAATAATAATAATTTCCTCCAATGCCTAATGATGCAATGGGCTTCGGCTATATTTCGCCAGTCGTCTCTATCTTGAGCTTTCAAATTAATACTTCTCCCTTCATAGTCTCCTACTTCTCGCTTCATAGTCCTCAACCATGTAGTATTGGGTCTATATACATAAACACACACGAGTGTGTCCAAGTGTGAATAGTTGCCATAATAACCTACCTAACCTTTTACCAAAACCCTATATCCAAACTGATATAAATGAAGCAAGGAAGATCTTTATCTTTCCCGGCAGGAATCAACCCCACACAAGAAAGATTAAATCCAGGATTAATAGAGTACTCTATTCTTCTACTACACCGTAGTAGTCCCGATCGGCTGCCCTGCCTGACATCGCTTAGACCCCGGTAGCTTATGTTCATGTGTTGTACCAGTCAGCAGCGTCCTTCCTTCCAGCAGCGAGGAATCTTGGCGCGGTTAGGTCCACAATTCGACACATGTGAGGTGGCTTCGTTTGCTCTGTTAATCCTGGGAAAATCTAAACATCGAGATTATAAAGACTATCGTCAAACACACACACATATATACATCAGCATTAGGACTAATGTTATGCAAGAGCAGCAGAGGGGAAAACTAGATATAAAAGGGAAGGTGGGGTGGGGCCGATACATTTCCTTCATGGGGTGCTGACTGGCAGGGAATGATTTTACCGAGAGCCAGAAAGAAAGAAGGTAGATGAATCCTATCAATGGCAGTTGGGAAATCACAAAATAATCCGAGGGACACTCAGTAGAGCACAGACCTCCACCGAGGCAGCTCATTTTTCGACATTGACATTTACCTTTGACCTTAACATGAATTGATTGGCGTGGATTTTCATACACTCAAATATGAACCAAGTTTGAAGTCTCTGTGACAACGATGTCCAAACTTATGGCTGATTACGTGAATTGGACATTTTGCTTGAACGTGACCTTGACCTTCCAAAATTTAATCATTTCCAGCTTTTTACATAACAGTTAATCACTGCAAGTTTCATTACTCTACGATTAAAATTGTGGTCAGGAAGTTTTCAAAAACAAACACACACACATACATACAGGGGGTAAAACATAACCTTCCAACTTCGTTGGCGAAGGTAACATTATGAGCATCAGAACGATTTTTCAGGAAAGTCAGCTGTTTTAATGACATCCTTTACTGAAATAGTTAATGGCATTCCATATTGAAATAGTTCATGACATCCTTTATTGAAATAGTTGATGGCATCCTTTCTTTTGAGATAGTTAATGAAAACTTTTATTGAAATAGTTAATGGCATACTTTATTGAAGCAGTTAATGACATCCTTTTCTTTAAATAGTTAATGAAATCCTTTATTGAAATAGTTAATGACATACTTTATTGTAGTTAATGGCATCCTTTATTGAAATAGCTTATGCAAAGGCACTAATACAATACTACTTACTACACGTACAAGGACCACTAGAACTCTCTCTCTCTCTCTCTCTCTCTCTCTCTCTCTCTCTCTCTCTGACACAAACACATATACACACGTATACATTATAGCATGTATGTTTCTACCTAACATCTGTGGAATTTATCATGAAATTATCGATGTTCGCGGGTTTTGGCCATAATGTTAATTATCAAATGAACGATAACATACACATGCGTGTATATATATATATATATATATATATATATAACGAGAGAGAAACGTAAAATAATATATTTTCATAGCGTCGTTGACAGATTACTACTGTATAATTTAATGTAAGACACACCTTGAACGAAGAAAGAGGTAGGTGGAAGCCAAAACCAACTGCTACGTAACTTACCTCTCCATTTCATTTCTTCACTTCTACAATTGGAATAATTTTCAAAACCCACAAAAACACAAAACTAAACTCTGGGCGGTATATGACTTCTACAGTCAAGAGATCACACCCCCATTTTCAGTGTCACGGTCCAGAGACGAAAAAGAAAGAACTCGAGTTTAGAGTGTCATAGCCAGGAGGATCCTACACCGTGGACATGGCCTTTAAAGAGAGAGAGAGAGAGAGAGAGAGAGAGAGAGAGAGAGAGAGAGAATCTACTATAAACAGTCACACTACAACCTCAGTCGACCTTGGTGATCAAAACTTTTACTTAATGCGGTGGTCTTTTCTTACCACAAAATAACATCGGAAGCCTTTAGGTAAGCATCTTGAAGTTCGAGTGGTAATAACCACATAATTCTTTCAAGAACTCACATAGCTACAGGGGGATAGAAAGAGAGCAAAGTTGCGTCGTATCGGGAAAGAATTTAGTCGGATGGAAAGAGAAGATAGTCGGAAATACGCTTCTTTTTGAGACAGGAACAATAGCTTTAATCCGCGACCATCCCCTTGCCATAGACTTCGCGACAATAAGACCCCCGTTTATCCTCCTCGTATCCTGTTCCTTCATTCAGGCCTTTTCATCAAAGCCCCCTCCCCAGAGAAATCCTGGGGGGAAATCCCCCACCCCTTCACTTTTCACTATGCCTTGTGATCATCATCTTCCTCCACTGACTTTCACTCATATTCTATATCACTTTATGCTGAATCAGCAACTTTCATGTTATATTCATTAGCCCATCATCATTTCCTCCTACGCCTATTGACGCAAAAGGCCTCAAAGAAGATTCATTAGCTAGATTCATCAAAGGATATCCAGTTCCTTGTGTGACAAATATATATATATATATATATATATATAAATATATATATATATATATACACATATATACATATACATATATATATGATATATATATACAGTATATATATATATATATATATATACAATGATAGATGGAAGAGATTTCATAGTAGTAAACCTGGCTGAACTCTACACCAAATGTCTGCAAGAATGCTCTATACCTACAGCATGGAAAAACTTGATCATTATACTAATTCACAAAAAGGGAGACACGACAGACCTGAAAAATTACCGCCCAATGAGTTTACTCCCCGTAATATTAGGCCGAATAGAAAGAGAGCTAGACTTTAATCAACCAAGAGAGCAGGCCGGCTTTAGAAGTGGGTTTTCAACAACTGACCATATCCATGTAATTAACCAACAAATGGAAAATCAACAGAGTATGACAAATCACTATATATAACATTTGTAGACTATGAGAAAGCTTTTGATTCTGTCAAAACATGAGGAGTAATGAAAGACCTTAAAAAAACAAGGAAATAGAAGAATCTTATGTTAGAACATTTGAAGATATCTATACAGGAAATACAGCAATCCTAAAACTACATAGATAGTGAAAAATTTCCTATTGAGAAAGGATTTGGACAGGGGGGGGGCCTTCTCTCCTAGATTATTCATAGCATGCCTACAAAAGGTTTTAAGAATTTAAATTGGGAAAAGGTGGGAATTAATACTAATGGGGAATATCTCAATAATTTAAGATTTGCAGATGACATAGTTGTGTTTATTGAATCAAGGGAGGAATTATAAAATATGACAGAAGATTTAAATAGAGAAAGCAGAAATGTAGGACTGAAAATGAATATGCGTAAAACTATGATAATGTTCAATGAAAATGCAGAAAAAACAAATAAAGTTATAGACGAGGCTCTCAAAAGATTGATAATGAATATACATAATTAGGACAGACAGTAATAACTATAACGTGTGTAGCTAAACTCGCTACCAACGGAGGATGAATCATGGGGCTTATAGTATCTTTAATTAATTACTGAGGAACTAGGATGTTAGGTTCTAAAGTTACCCCTTCGTAAGAAAAAGAGGTTCTATATATATATATATATATATATATATGCACACACTTCCAACTTACCAGCTTTCCCTCAAATAAGGCGTTTCCCATAAGAAAAAACGAGAAGAAAGCTAAGAACTTACTACAGACTTAAACTACCGAATCGAGGATGAAACCTATGAGCAGAGACCTTCCACCACAATACTATAGTCTATTTTTTATAGCGGTGCATATTTGCACTTGACTCACAGGGGTGCCCTTTTAGCTCGGAAAGGTTCCTGATACCTGATTGGTCGGAAGTATTTTTGTCCGAACACCTTCATTGTTCTCGAATGATTACCAAGTAATGTGAATCGAAACTTATTTATTAACCTATATTTCTCCATCAGATATATGTTTAGTCAATAAACAATGTGAAAGAATAAATATATTATAAAGAATCGTCTTGGTAAGTCTAGATTTAATAACACAATCCGCCGAAGTCAACGACAGCAGCTGGTTTTCGGATGCACGCTTTGTAATTTTGTAATTTTTCACATATATTAACGCAAATTGGGATAGATTACACTCAGCATAAGTTAAACATGTTATTATAAACTTTCTTTGTATACCTGAACTTACCAAAAACATGGAATTAATAAAACCCGATATTTGTGAAAACTTATGGGGAGGTGAAAGAACAGCCTCTAGCGGCCTGGCGGAAAAACGATCCCTTCTGAGTTGTAGACGCAGTTTGTTTTTTTCTTTCGTAATATAGGTCGGCCTATTCCTTTCAGTTTAAATAGTCTTACATTGTTTCTTTTCGTATTATTTTGCTTAATATTTTCCCACATTCCTGTTCCTCACCGAATATCTATCTATTTTCCCCGATATCCCTTCTTTCATATAGGCCTATGTGATATCCGCACTACGATTCCTTGTTTTGCACCTTACGTCAGTAAGTATGTAAATAATAATAACAACATAAATTTTATGCTGTGTAGCAAGTATAACCTATTCTGTAAACCTGATATTAAGCATAGTATTTTTTTATTCCCGCCTCTACACTATTTTAATGAGACTAGCACGCGTTTCCCTTCAAGCCATCACTTTCGACAGAGGATAAGAAATAAGGAATCGTAGTGCGGATATCCCATATATGAAAGAAGGGATATCGGGGAAAATAGATAGATATTCGGTGAGGAACAGGAATGTGGGAAAATAATAAGCAAAACAATACGAAGAGAAACAATGTAAGACTATCTAAACTGAACTATATTACGAAAGAAAAAAACAAACTGCGTCTACGAGTCAGAAGGGATCGCCGCTAGAGGCTGTACTTTAACCTTCCCATAAGTTTTCACAAATATTGGGTTTTATTAATTCCATGTGTTTGGTAAGTTCTGGTATTCAAAGAAAGTTTATAATAACATGTTTAACTTATGCTGAGTGTAATCTATCCCAATTTGTGATAAAATATGTGAAAAATTACAAAATTACAAAGCGTGCATCCGAAAACCAGCTGCTGTCGTTGACTTCGGCGGATTGTGTTATTAAATTTAGACTTACCAAGACGATTCTTTATAATATATTTATTCTTTCACATTGTTTATTGACTAAACATATATCTGATGGAGAAATATAGGTTAATAAATAAGTTTCGATTCATATTACTTGGTAATCATTCGAGAACAATGAAGGTGTTCGGACAAAAATACTTCCGACCAATCAGGTATCAGGAACCTTTCCGAGCTAAAAGGGCACCCCTGTGAGTCAAGTGCAAATATGCACCGCTATAAAAAATAGACTATAGTTGCTTCATACTACTACTGTATATAAGTACCCATTCAAACTGTCTAAAACACACACTGCACCTAGCACATAGCTCTCGTTCACCGGCCCTTGCTTCACTCTATTTTAAGTATCTGTTTCCGCCATTCTCTTAACACTTCTGAATGGTTGACTTTTTACGAAACTATCATCTTTCATTCTCTCCACCTGACCGCGCCATATCCAATTCCTTTACTACGTTCATTATCCTACGATACAATACCCCTTCTTCGTCTCCTGTTCTCTCCACATTCTTCACCTTTTCTCCTGGCACATTAACGTAAACAATCTACCTCCAAAATTTCCCTTTAGTTCTTTATAATTCTTATTAAAAATTCAAGCTTCAACTTCACATTTCTCGAGAGAAGTCTGACTACATATGGGTTGTGGTAGTCTATTGAAAACTACCCAGACTAGCGAGCTGTTGGAAGGGTTTTCAACCTAAGCTCATGCTCGGTAGATTCGAGTAATGTCTACAACAAAAACCATCTTTGTGAGCTATGGATGGGTGGAGGGAAGAGCCTACAGGTGTACCTGCTGAGTCATCAGCAGCTATTGCCTGACCCTCCCTGGTCCTAGCTTGGAGGGAGAGGGGCCTTGGGCACTGATAATATGTACTCTACAGTATATGGTCAGTCTCTAGGACATTGTCAAGTCCCTTGCCACTGTCATTCATGAGCGACCTTTAAACTTATAAAGGCTAAAAGAAGATGAAAGAAATACAGGGCTACTTAATATGTCAATTGATGACGTCCAGACGGCTTGTGATATTAACAATTAATCTTCAATAAGAAGAAACACATCACACAGCCTTTTGAGCATCTATGAATAAAGCTAAACGTAAGTTATTGCGTTTTAACACTTCAGAGAATAACAAAACATTTGAACATTTCAGTAATCGGCAATACCTCAGCCACATGATCTGGACCGTCCATCTTCTGGGGAGGGAGGGACAGAGTGCCACTGATAGCAACGATGATGGCTGTCAGGGGAATGGAACAACGTATTCCACTTTAAAAATCATTCGTTCAAGATTTCGTTCCAAGTTATATTTCCTTTACAACTCACCATCAGTTACTGGAGATACGTTTGTTGGTGGGGAAAAAATGGCTTCTGATATGAGAATTTCAGAGGGTTTTAGATGAAAAAATCCAAATTAGAAATTTTTTTTTACATGAGAGGAGGATTCCAAATTTAGATTTTTTTTTCTATTTCATCCGCTGTCTATGGGAGAGAAAAAGAGATAACTGGATTTAGCTGTAGGAACCCTATTTAATTGGAAAGGGGTCCGTTTGTCTAAGGGCCTAAAAGGGGGACGCGAGAAGACAAGAAAAGACAGCGTGGAGAGAAAAAAGTGGGACCTAAGATAATGAGGGTTCCCTTGCCTAAATTATACGGAGAGAGAGAGAGAGAGAGAGAGAGAGAGAGAGAGAGAGAGAGAATCCTAACAATGATTTTCCATTTGTCAAATCAAAGATGCTGATTTGCGTAGCCTATATAAACTTACAAATATAAATATACTGTGCATATATACGAGTATATATACATATATATGTGTGTATATAAATAAATAAATAAATATATATATATACATACATACATATATATATATATATATATATATGTATATATATATTTAGATAGATAGATAGGTAAAAAGATAGATAAACACATGTATTTATATGTGATGTAAGTTAGCTTTTAACACATCTGATGCTTCAAAACTTTAAGAAATATCTCATTCACATTAAACATGTTCGCCATTACAGTTCTCCAACATACCTTCATTTCTATCCTTTTAACATATGAAGATCAATGCGAACAAATTGTCAAGATATGCGTATACAAACACCTTCAAAACAGGTCGATGCGTCTGTCACGACCGAGTGGACATTTACGCTCTCTCTCTC
The DNA here is from genome assembly GCF_036898095.1 of Palaemon carinicauda. Lineage (NCBI taxonomy): Eukaryota > Metazoa > Arthropoda > Malacostraca > Decapoda > Palaemonidae > Palaemon > Palaemon carinicauda. The sequence continues at coordinate 83,550,430 of NC_090751.1, forward strand.
TCTCTCTCTCTCTCTCTCTCTCTCTCTCTCTCTCTCTCTCTCGTCCTGGAGTACTTTCTTCAAAGCAATATGCCAATGACCAGTTACTAACAATCAATAACTATTTGCATCGCCAAATTAACAATACTCTCAATAAATCCATGAAGAAACACTCGATTATAATGACCTAATGAGCACTCACATATAGCTAACATCGATCTGTTGCTTTATTGGTATCTTATTGATAAAAACTAAGACTTACTCAATGGCTAACTTCAACTCCTACACATACATATAGGCTAGACTTGAAATTTATCATAATGAGTTACAATCTTGATAAAATGAGAGAGAGAGAGAGAGAGAGAGAGAGAGAGCGAGAGAGAGAGAGAGAGAGAGAGAGAGAGAGAGAGAGTTTGTGTATATACATCACATATCCATACATCATATAGGCTACACGAACACAGACATACATACACACACACACACACATATATATATAAATATATATATATACATACACACACATATATATATATATATATTTATGTGTGTGTGTGTGCATTCTATATATTATATGATCTAATTTTCGAGTATATATATATATATATATATATATATATATACATATATGAGAGAGAGAGAGAGAGAGAGAGAGAGAGAGAGAGAGAGACTAAAAAATTACATTATACAAAGCAAGCGAAAAAATTACGTATGTCCATTGTCCCCAAACGTATTTCTATCCAAATGCTTGTATAGAGAAGTGCGTAAGGAATCTCGCCAGTACACGCTGAACTCTGTTCTAAGAGGTTCCAAAGTGGGAATATGCCTTTGAGAGCCATTAACACAAGGGAGGCTGCTGTTGTTTTATAGTTTAAATATGACGGGTCTATCTTTAACGTTGTTATGTTACTTGTCTTATATTTTTTATTTATTTTCTATTCCCTTATTTCCTTTCCACACTGGGCTGCTTTCCCTGTTGGAGCCCTTGGGCTTGTAGCATTCTGAATTGTAGCTTGGCTAATAATAATAATAATAATAATAATAATAATAATAATAATAATAATAATAATAACAATAATAATAATGATAACAACAATAATAAAAATAATAATAATAACAATATCAATAATAATAATGACAACAATAATAATAATAAATAATAATAATAATAATAATAATAATAATACGACGAATATTCATGTAGCTTTAAATGGACTAAACTGCTAGTTATCTACCTATCTATCTCTATCCCTTTCAATGAGGGTAAATTGGTAACTATTCATCTATCTTAGATACCTATTTGAACGGGTAAAGTTCCTATCCAATCATCCTTCTAATTCTATATCCATCGCTTTAAATAAGCTAAATTGCCATCTTTCTATCCATCTTAATCCATCTATTGGTAATTAATGGGGTCAGTTACTATCTACTTATCAGTCTATCTATCAATCTAAATTATATAACAGCACATCATTAAAATAATATTTGTATTCAACATTTAGATTATATCATGTTTTATACTCATGTGAATAGAACCTAAAATAACAAAAATGTTGAGTAAAAACAATTTTATTAAAATGAAAAGGACGAAAATAAATCCATGAACTGAATTTCTAAAAGTTCAAGCAGCAACAGCCTTGGTCCTATCAATATTGCAAGACTTTTAGATTTTCATATCGTTCGTAAAATATTCACAATTTTGCAAACAATATCAAAAGCACAGTACGATATGTTTACATGATTACGAAACTTAATTATGTTTCAATATAAACAGAGGTAAAAAAGTTCACAAAAATTGGTAATGTTTAAATGAAGCTTTCTGGTAATTATTCATTCAAGGCTTCATGACACCTACATCACAGTGAGTCATAGCGCTAAGTATAACAGTTTAGTTTTCTCTAAAAAGCATTTTACTTATAAAATTCAACAATATTTTGAAACAGAAGAAAGGTCTATGAGGGTTCAACATAAATGCTGAGGCGATTACTGTGGAAGGCTTAAAGCATAGTAAGTTAAAAAGTGAATGCAGCAGCGACTATAATGGTTTCCTTCTTTAGAGCCACCCTCAATACGTGATAAATGTAATAAAAAGATAAAGGATGTCGACGTACTGCTTATGAGCTTGCTGTAGAAGTTCTAACACACAGCCACACATAGCAAGTTAAAACGTGAATGTAGCAGTGACTACTATGGCTCCCTTCCTAGGAGCCATCCTCAATAATTTGAAAATGTAATCAAAAGACCAAGGTTATTTTATTAGACTTCCGCTCACCCACGTTAGGAAATTCATGCTTTAACAGCAAAATCATGGATGAACCCGTTGTGCTCATGAATTCCACATAATAGCTTCCATACGTCTACACAGGTGGCTCATCAAAAGCACGTCTTACCTCCTTACTGTATTTTGAACTCACTTTGAAGCATGATACCAGGGCTCATTTCTTCAACAACATCAAGTCTTCCTTAGAATTCTACGCTTAATATGAATTGTGCATTGATATATATATATATATATATATATATATGTATATATATATATATATATATACACAAACAATTCTCAATCCTAGTTGGAAAACTTCACTGCCATGGAAGATATAAAAAAAGAAAAAAAAAACATGATGAAAGTCAGTCAACTGCGTACAATTTTATTACCTTACGAGACAGAATACGCGAAAATATTACAAACTAGTAAAGCACTCTGAGTGCAGGCCTCCGCCATGGCATCTTATTTCTCGACCTTTTGGACTGATTTTGGACGTTTTGCTTGTCCGTGACCTTGACCTTTGACCTTCCAAATTTCAATCACTTCCAGGACTTCACATAATAGTTTAAAATCTCTGCAAGTTTCATTACTTTACGATTAGAATTATGACCGTATGGTTGATGACTGGAATCTGACCATTTGCTTGACCTTGATCTCGATTTTGACCTTTAACCTTAACATGTATTAATGGGCGTGGATTTTTAAAACACTAAAATATGAACCAAGTTTGAAGTCTCTGTGACAACGCTGTCCAAACTTATGGCTGATTATGTGAATTGGACATTTTGCTTGATCATGACCTTGACTTTTGACCATGGCCTTCCAAATTCTAAAAATTCCCAGTTTTTTACATAACAGTTAATTCCTGCAAGTTTCATTACGCTGCGATTAAAAATGTGGCCAGGAAGCTGTTCACAAACAAACAAACAAACACAAACAGGGGCGAAAACAAAACCTCCTTCCAACTTCGTTGACGGAGGTTAAAAACCTGACATCTTAGTGAAAATTCAATTACCTTCAGGGCACCGGGTTAACGTGATAAAAAATGAAACAAGATTCAAACGAAAGTCAAACATGAAACTCAAATGTTAACTCCGGTGGCACAATTGAAGGCACATTTACTCAAAAATTTCAAATTACGACTTACTTGAAGATAGCACTAGAAGGTACCACTAATGAGAGAGAGAGAGAGAGAGAGAGAGAGAGAGAGAGAGAGAGAGAGAGAGTTACAATGATTTTAGGCCATCCGCCGAGACTACATTTGCTCTTGGGTTGAGCGAATTAATTTAAACGTTTAGAGAGAGAGAGAGAGAGAGAGAGAGAGAGAGAGAGAGAAATTGTGTGTATTATTGAAACCATAGCTATGACACTTAAGATGTGAATAGTTTAAAAATTACTAATTCATAAAGAATATTTTTGTCCAATTTAAAACAAAATAGGAATATTTCTGAGATATTAAGAAAACCTTATATTTTACCTTATAGCACATTTCTAAAAATTAATAAATAAATACAATAATGATAAAATGAGAAGACAAAGGGATATATCGAGTAAACAGACAATTATAAAAATAAAATAACAACAAAAAGATTACCGATAATATACTAAAAAAATTCAATTATACATCCCTTGCAAATCGCAGAAAAACTAACTAATTAATTAATAATTACCAGATGGCGTCACACTAAATACGGAGAACCATTTGGTATTACAGCATTTCGGGAAAAAATAAAACAATTTACTGAGAACCGGTTTTCAAACACTAATTAAGTGCCTCATTACGGGCAGTCCCGTGAGATCGATCGATTAGGTCTTGAATAAACGCTGACTCGACAACATTAGTCACCGCCTTTCTGCTCGTAACAGAGCGCGCGTCTGATTTGAATCGCTTTCTGCGTGTCAATTAACCATAATTACAGAAACAACAATGGTAAAGAGTCAACAAACGTTTGTAAGCAATCGAGATGATTACACTTGATTGATCAAGAGCATCACTCTAGCGGCGCAGTCTTCAATTATGGTTCAATAATTTGTTCAACAAGTCAGGATAAAATCAAACTTAGTGACGAATACAGACAAAAATTCCCCATAAATAAAATTGTACACACACACACACACACACACACACATATATATATATATATATATATATCTCCTGTCACCCTGAGCGACATTGCCATACCTATAACTACTAGGTCTCTTCCCGTCCCTCATTTATGGGGAGAGGGAGTAGTCATAACATGGTGAGAGGGTTGTAGTTAAGAAAGGGGGAGGGGGTGGGAAGGGTTGAATATGTGCGCGCATATATCATTTTTGACAGGTCACATACACTAGTAATATATGATGATTACTTAATCATTCTGAAACGTCCTTACCTAGCGATCTGCTGGACTGGGGTTCGACCCCAATTCAAGCTCGAGAATTACTTGATGTCTGCATCCTCACCACCCATGTGGGTTAGAGGTTTTTTTTTTTTTTTTTTTTTTTTTTTTTTTTTTTTTTTTTTTTGGGGGGGGGGGGTTGTCAGCAGCCATTGTCTGACCTTCCTCAATGCTAGTGTGGGTGCTAATTACAGTATATATAGTCGATCTATATCTAAGGCATTCTCCTGCTAGAGCATTGTCACTGTCCCTTGCCACTACCATTCATAAACGACCTTTAAACCTTTAAATACAATAACCAGAAGAGATAACATTCTTATGACAAAATTTTTTTTTCTAGAATTAATCATCTAGTAAAAAAAATCCCCCTAATAGGATGACAATTACATACAAAACTAGAAAAGCACTCTGAGAGAGCTGACCTCCGCCACAGCAGCTTATTTCTCGAGGCTAGGGTTAATTCGTTCGACCTTGACCTTTGACCTAGGTCTTTCAAAAATTGAATCACTTCCGTGTCCTAACATAAGAATTCATCCCTGAAAGTTTCACTACTCTAAAAGTGAATTTGTGGCCAAAATGGTATTCAAAAACACACAGGCAAATAGGGGCGAAAACATAACACCCATCATACTTCATGGGCATAGGTAAATGAATATTTCTTTCAAATACTCTAGAAAAAAAAATTACTTTAAGGCAAATGACGGTATATAATCCAAGCCTAGAAAACACTTAGGTGTTTTAGCCTAAAAATACGCGAAGTACTCCACTGCCGCGGACAGAAAAAAACTAGCTATTCCTAAAGTAGAAAACGGTATCAGAGATGAAAAAAAAAAATTCTTGTTAAATACTGAAAGGATAAAAAACGTTCAAGTATTACAGGAATAGAAAGGTCAAGTATTGCAGCAATATAATACGTTAAGTATTGTAGCACTAGAAAACGTAAAGTATTACAGCGATAGAAAATGTCAAGTATTACAAGAAAACGTTAAGTAGGCTACTGTAGTTATAGAAAATATTAAGTATTGTAACTATAGAAAACCGTTAAGTATTGCAGGTAGTAGTTGGCCAGGGCACCAGCCGCCCTTTGAGATGATACCGCTTGAGTTGTGTCCTTTGACTGACCAGACAATAATACATTAGATCACTTTCTCTGGTTACCTCTCAGTTTCTTTGCTTACACATACATCGAATAGTCTGACCTATCCTTTCAACATTCTCCTCTGTCCTCGTACACCTGACAACGCTGAGATTACCAAACAATACTTCTTCGCTCAAGAAGTTAACTACTGCACTGTAATTGTTCAGGGGCTACTTTCCTCTTGGTGCTGGTAGAAGAGACTTTAGCTGTGGGACACTTCAAACTCAAACCATTGTTCTCTAGTCTTGGGTAGTGCCATAGCTTCTGTACCATGGCCTTCCACTGTCTCGGATTAGAGTTCTCTTTCCTGAGGGTACACTCGAGCATGCTGTTCTACCTTATTTTTCTTCCTCTTGTTGTTTGAAGTTTATTATCGTTTATATAATTATGAAAGGTCTAATTTAACGTTGTTACTGTTCTTAAAATATTTATTTTTGATTGTTCAATACTTCTCTTGTAGTTTATTTACTTCCTTGTTTCCTTCCCTCACTGAGCTATTTTTTCCAGTTAAAGCCCTTGGGTTTATATCATCCTGCTTTTCCAACAAAGGTTATAGCATAGGTTTTTCTAATAATAATAATAATAATAATAATAATAATAATAATAATAATAATATAAAATGTCAAATAATAGTGATAGGAAACGTTAAATATCAAAGTCGTAGAAATTGTTAAGTATTAAAGACATAGAAGGCTTCAAGAGTAAAGGCTATAGAAAATGTTATAAAAAAAACTTGGGGAGTAAAAGGTAAAAACAAATGTTATAGAAAACTTTAAGAGTAAAAGGCTATAGAAAATGTTATAGAAAACTTTAAGAGTAAAAGCTACAGAAAACGTTAAGTATCACAATGATAGAATATGTTAATATATCAAAATTTGGAAAACCATTAGGCATTATATATATATATATATATATATATATATATATATATATATATATATATATATATATTATATATATATATATATATAAAGATTAACCATTACAAGGTTAGAAAACGGTATATATTCAAGAAATAAAAAATACAACCAAAAAAACCTACTGCAGTTGGCATTCAAGGGACAAAAACGTTTCGTTCTTCCATTGAGAGAAAACGGTAAACAGACAGGAAAGGAAAAATGTCCCAGGCATAGAAAACGGAGTATTCTAACACCAAAGAGGTCCCGTGCATAGAAAACGCAGAGTATTACAGCAACACCAAACGGAAAATATTGCAGAAATAGAAAAGGTATAAAGTATTGCAAGTTGAAAATAATCACCGCATCAATTGTTCCAGCCCAGAGGCTCTTAACTGCACCACCATCGGAGGATTAAGTCTACAATGGCGAGATCCAAAAAGGCCCTATCGAGGGGTTGAAAATGGACGATACAACATATACACGACAGGGAATAGGCAAAACCAATACAATAAAAAAGTCTGGTCATATTTCATTCTAGTCTGAACCATTAGTTTTTCTCAGGAACAAGGGCTACCAATAAAGATTATCTGAAGCACATAGAAACAATTATTATTTCTTAAAGGGGAAAATACTTTAATAATTTCTGTGAACGGCAGCTTTAAGGAGCTCGTCATGAATAAACATCATAGTTTTTGTAAAAAAAGGGATACAATAACGAGGAGAGAGAGAGAGAGAGAGAGAGAGAGAGAGAGAGAGAGAGAGAGAGATGGAGAGATAAATAGATAGATAGAGATAAAGAGATAGAGATGGATATATTGATAGAGATAGAAAGATAAATAGATAAATATATACATATATATATATATATATATATATATATATATATATATATATATATATTGATAGAGATAGAAAGATAAATAGATAAATAGAAAGATATATATATATATATATATATATATATATATATAGAGAGAGAGAGAGAGAGAGAGAGAGAGAGAGAGAGAGAGGAGAGAGAGAGAGAGAGGAGTGAGAGAGAGAGAGAGAGAGAGAGAGAGAGCGTTTCCCTTAGAGTCTGGAGTTTAATGAATTGAAAACACGTCACTGCCACTTTCATACTTCAACAAAGTGATTATGAATGAAACTCCCACAGAAAAGCCTTACATCATTACCCTCTTCCCACACTAGCACAGACTAATCAAAATCTGCCCACGCCTTCAACACAAATTTTCTACCAAGAAAATCATAGCATTTTTCTGCCACTATGAAATGCTGAAATAAGTGTACCAAGTGTAGCAAACAAGAAAACAATATATTCGACTAGAATTGCGAGCAAACTGAATAAATATATTATGAACTAGAAGTCACTCTATAGAGTGCAGACCTCTGCCGCGGCAGCTTATTTCTCGACCTTTTGCTCAACCTTGACCTTGATCTTTGACCTTAAAATACATTGATGGGACGTGGATTTTCATACACTCAAACAGGAACTAAATTTGAAGTCTCTGTGACAACGTTGTCCAAACTTATGTCTGATTATGTGAATTGGATATTATGCTTGACCATGACCTTAACCTTTGACCTTGACCTTCCAAAATTTGATAATTTTCAGCTTTTTACATAGCAGTTAATCCCTGCAAGTTTCATTACTCTACGATTAATATTAGGGCCAGGAACTGTTCACAAACACACACGCAAACACACAAACAGGGGCGAAAACATAACCTCCTTCCAACTTTCATTTGCTTCATAGAGTATTAACGGCAATTGTTGAGTGGCACAATGTCTGCCATTCAACTTCCAATTTCAATTATTTTCAATCGTCCAGTGGATTTCAATCACCAGATGACTTCAAAACAGTCAACGACACCCAGCGACTTGCAAAGACAAAGGCTCTTTATCACCAACGACTTGCAACCCCGGACAAAGACTTAATCAGCCAACGACTTGCATTCAGACACGGCTAGCAATTAGACAGACTTGCATTCAGACACGGCTAGCAATTAGACAGACTTTTAATCAGACGACTTCCCATCAGCCAACGACTCCTAATCAGACAACTTGCAAACAGACAACAACTTGCTATCAGGCAATGACTTGCATTCAGACAATGATTTGCCATCAAACAATGACTTCCAATCAGACGATTTCCAACTAGCCAACGACTCCCAATCAGACAACGGCTTGCATTCAGGCAATGACTTGCAATCAGGCAACTACAAATCAGCCAAACACTTGCAATCAGACAACGACTTGCTATCAGTCAGCGACTTCAAATCACCGAACGACGTTCAATCAGCCAACGACATCAAATCAGCCGTCAACGACTTCAAATCGGCCAAGAACGACTTCAGATCAGTCAACGACTCATATAACCGGCGCATTTTAGTCTCGCAATTTCCATTTTTTTCCCTTCATCCATAATCTAATACTCCACTTATTTCATTCCCTTCACAACTAACAAAAGCGTCAGGTCTTAAACTTGAAGCTTAAACACCCCGCCCCCCTCCCCAACACAACCCCCACCCAGTAAAACTCATAATAAATCCAGCCTCCAGAAAAGGTTTAAATAGTGCAAACATTTCAGCAACGTTATTTTTTTTCTCTCGAGGTTTCCCGGATGAAAAAAATCTAAAAGGTGGAAAGAAAATTGAATTGTTAATAATGCATGGAATAACGAATAAGATGGTATTATAAAAATGAAAAGAAACGTGATATTCAGCCGTTAGAAAACGTGAAACTGAAGAGGATATATATCTGGTAATGTATTTGAGTTAAAAGTACGAAAAATGCTTCATATTCATTATTGCCATTCATCCATGGAGGACAGTATGCAGAAGACAAACGCAAGGAAAAAAAATCAGCGAGAGAGAGAGAGAGAGGAGAGAGAGAGAGAGAGAGAGAGAGAGAGAGAGAGAGAGAGAGAGAGAGAGAGAGAGAGAAAACCATGTGTATTAGAAAAAATATCTTTATTTTGTAAAAGGATACATGGCAATGCTAGAGCCTTGATCCTCTATAGGAAAAACAAAGATGTCAATTTCAATTTCGAATAAAAGCAGACACCAATAGAATCATTCCTTTACATTAAATCCTAAAATAACACCAATAATAGTAATAATAACAAATTCTAATCTGTATGAGAACAGCTGCAGCAAAACACATTCTAATCTGTATTAGAACAGTAATAGCAAAACACATTCTAATCTGTATGAGAACAGTTGTAGCAAAACAAAGTCTAATCTGTATGACAACAGTTGGAGCAAAACAAATTCTAATCTGTATGAGAACAGTTGTAGCAAAACAAAGTCTAATCTGTATGACAACAGTTGGAGCAAAACAAATTCTAATCTGTATGAGAACAGTTGTAGCAAAACAAAGTCTAATCTGTATGACAACAGTTGGAGCAAAACAAATTCTAATCTGTATGAGAACAGTTGTAGCAAAACAAAGTCTAATCTGTATGACAACAGTTGGAGCAAAACAAATTCTAATCTGTATGAGAACAGTTGTAGCAAAACAAAGTCTAATCTGTATGACAACAGTTGGAGCAAAACAAATTCTAATCTGTATGACAACAGTTGTAGCAAAACAAATTATAATCTGTATGACAACAGTTGTAGCAAAACAAATTGTAATCTGTGAGATCATCATTTGTACAAAAGAAAACAAGCAAGACAAATTTATATTTATCAACTAAAACCATACTCACTGCACGCCTCACCAAGTATCTATCATAGCCTAACCAAGAAGACTCTTCATAACCAAGAAGGAGCTATAAAAAACACATGACAGACGCCCACAACACCCAAATATCAAGTAATAGAGGAAGCGGGCCGAGTTAGCGAGCGAGAAAACATTCTGGAAACTTTTTAACTAGTCCCTATGTACCCAGAAGTTTGGCTCAAGCCTCAGGGTATTCCCAGAAGAACATAGGGTCTTTTATCCCTGGCAAATACCTTACATAGCTTGTACGCAGGGAACTTCGAGCGAGATTTGGGAATTATGTAGGAAAATTAACTTTACGCTAATAATAATAATAATAATAATAATAATAATAATAATAACTAAAAGGGCACTCAGTAGAGGGCAAATGCGCAACAGCAGCTTACTTCTCGACCTTGACCTTAGCATGTATTAATTGGTGTGGATTTTCATAGACTCAAATAGGAACCAAGTTTGAAGTCTGTGACAACGATATGCAAACTTATGGCTGATTACATGAATTGAAATTTTTTTCTTGACCGTGACTATGACCTTTGACTTTGACCTACCAAAAATTAATCATTTCCAGCTTTTTGCATAATAGTTAATCCCTACAAGGCTCATTACTCTACGATTAAAATTGTGGCTAGGAAGCTGTTCACAAACACACACACACACACACACACACACACGTATAATCAGGGGATTAAACATAACCTCCTTCCGACTTCGGTGGCAGAGGTAATAAATGGAAATAACGACACGCGAAGTGATTCCTGATTATATATGCATTCAAAGGGCAATATAATTTTCGTCTTCAATAAAAAACTCATGTAAATTGTATAAACGGATAAACACTAACTGTGCCAATGATGTCAAGATAATAGATTTCTCTCCAGAAGAGAATTTATAATTCTATTTAGTGAAAATAAAAAGAACATAGAAGGTCATCGTCCACGAATATAAAGAAGTTTACTTGTTAGACAGAAGAAATAATGAATCTGAGAAGTCAAGAGTAAAATCAATTATCTGTATTCATCATCATCATCATCATCATCATCATATTATTATTATTATTATTATTATTATTATTATCAGTTAGGCTATAATCCTAGTTGGAAGAGCAGGGCGCTATAACCCCAAAGACTCCAATAGGGAAAACAACCCATTGAGGAGAGGAAATAAGGAATCATAGAACAGCATGCCCTCTTGTACCCTCAAGAAAGAGAACTAACCCAAGACAGTGGAAGACCATGGTACAGAGGCTATGGTACTACCCAAGACTAGAAAACAATGTTTATGCCTTCTTTCGAGCAGCCAAAGACAATCGTTTTATCCCGTTCATAAAGGTGACCTTTAAAATAAAATTTATCAAGAAAATTTCAATTAGAAAATAAATAGGATTCAAAGCGACAACAGAAATGGAACGATTACAATGACTTTCCTCTTGGTAAGGGTAGAAGAGACTCTTTAGCTATGGTAAGCAGCTCTTCTAGGAGAAGGACACTCCACAATCAAACCATTGTTCTCTAGTCTTGGGTAGTGCTATAGCCTCTGTACCATGGTCTTCCACTGTCTTGAGTTAAAGTTCTCTTGCTTGAGGGTACACTCGGGCACACTATTGTATCTAATTCCTCTTCCTCTTGTTTTGTTAAAGTTTTTATAGTTTATATAGGAAATATTTATCTTAATG
>NC_090751.1:83569987-83577487 GCF_036898095.1 Palaemon carinicauda
AAGACATCCGGTAATCATAGTACAGTAATAACTATACGATGAAATAATCTGGTGGTCGTCGTAGTAATAATAATAACTTTATTTTCTTTCCTTGCTGGGTTATTTATCCCTGGTGGAGCCCTTGGGCTTGTAGCATCCTGCTTTTCCAACCAGGGTTGTAACTTAGTTAATAATAATAATAATAATAATAATAATAATAATAATAATGAGTTGGACATTTTGCTTAACCTTGACCTTGACCTCCCAAAATTTAATCAATACCAGCTGTTTACATAAAAGTTAATCCCTGCAAGTTTCATTACTGTACGGTTAAAATTGTGGCCAGGAAGCTGTTCACAAACACACCCACACATACACACACGCACACATACAGACACACACAAATTACAAAAAACAAACAGGGGCGAAAACATAACCTCCTAACTTCGTTGGTGGAGGTAATAATAATAATAATAATAATAATAATAATGATAATAATGAGCTGTACCAAAACAGCCTTTAATATTAGCGCAGTCATTATTAGTTCCAAATAGACTTTGGCCGTAGTAATACTGGGTCTCTGAGTTTATCCCAATAAATCCATTTCGCCCAAGGAAAACAAACCCCATACCCCCCTCCCCCCCCCAACACATCTCACGTTTGGCTACATAAACGGGGTATCGATTCACTTCTAAAAGCTTAGGCCTAGGGCAGGAAAGAAAATAAATACAAGCGGTTAGGCCTATCTCCCCTTTCCACCCGGCGGAGATCTGACATAAAGACTATCATCAAGGCATGCCAATACGGAATACAGAGAGAATAAAAGTATATAAAAATATCATCATATATATCAAGATTAAGAAATATTCATAATTTTCTTTTATATATATATATATATATACACACACACACACACACATATATATATATAATATATATATATATATATATATATGTATGTAACTGCAGCAAATGTTTTTATGTTGAACAGACTGACATAAATCTATTTTTATAGTTTACAGTATACATGAAAGATCTGTTTTAATGTTGTTACTGTTCTTAAAATATTTTATTCAATTGTTCATTTCTTCTCATATAGTTTATTTATTTCCTTATTTCCTTTTCTCACCGGGCTATTTTACCCTATTGGAGCCCTTAGGCTTGTTGCATCCTGCTTTTCTAACAAGGGTTGTAGCTAAGCTATCAATAGCAGCAATATACACACACATACAGACACACACACACACACACACACACATATATATATATATATATATATAATATATATATATTCCCCGATCAAATGACGGTAAACTGACCACACACCAAAAGTAACAAAAACAGTAAAAATGTATCAGAACATATCAAAGAACAAATTAATCTTCTGACGAAACGAAATTGGTATAGTTACTCAAGATCATATGAATATGATGAAAGTCTAACTTGTGGACCTCCCACGAAGCGCTTAATTGAAGTAATTTATAAGGACAAACGGATTCATTAAAAGAATACCAATAAATTCTATTACTTCGACTTGGGACTAGTTTGCCAAATCTACCCAAAGGCTATCTTTAAAGCGGTTTTAAATCTGTCACTTATAAATAAGTCAGCCGAGGCTTCAAGGCTTACCCCCTTATAAATGACTGCTATAGCAGCTAGACTATCAGAGAGAGAGAGAGAGAGAGAGAGAGAGAGAGAGAGAGAGATGGTTTCACTTATGGGAGTGAAATATTAATATTATTATTATTATTATTATTATTATTATTATTATTATTATTATTATTATTATCATTGCTTGCTAAGCCACATCCCTAGTTGGAAAAGCAGGATGTTATAAACCCAGGGGCTCCAACACGAAAAATAGCCCTGGTCAACCTACTAACTTGTCTACTGACTCTTATTTTTTAATTACGACAAAATGGTATATTTTTTTTAATGAACAATGGGCTTTTTCTGTCTGTCTGTCTAATCCATTACTTGGTACAAGAAGCATAAAAAATATTTTACATTCCTATGACATTCTTCTCGTTCAGTTAGGGTATAAAATGCAGGTTCCTCAATCAACAGACCACAATGATTCCGTCGTAAAAACAGAAGAAAAAACTAAATCAAACTAAAATGGCAAATCATCAATGCAAAAACTTATATTTCTAACTATTATCATCAATATTATTATTATAAGCCAAGTTACATAGTGGGAAAAGCAGAATGCTTCGAACCCAAGGTCTCCTTTAAGGAAACTAGCACAGTGAGGAAAGGAACTAAAAACTATATATGAGAACTAATACATCGAGTAACTAATATCTATCATAGCTTTCCTTTATGTAAACATATATATATATATATATATATATACATATACATATATATATATATATATATATATATTTGCACATTTAAGACGTGTTTTTTCATATTCAAATAAGCCATACATATTTTTGCTACATTAATGTCTGGATTCTCTTAACGACCTCGGGATCAAAGCCCCAGGTGAAATCACACAAAGACAAGAGCTTGTGACCGGCCGGGAATCGATCCCTGGTCCGGCAAACTTGTAGAGACAAGTTACAACCCTAGTTGGAATAGCAAGATACTATAAGCCCAAGGGCTCCAACAGGGAAAAGTAGCCCAGTGAGGAAAGGAAATAAGGAAATACATAAACCGAAAGAAAATAATTACCAATAAAAATAAAATAACTTAAATAATTTAAAATCAATAAAAACTTTGAAAAGGATCTACTAAGAAAAGTGAATTATTTCGAAGCTTCCGTTCCTCCCTGTAATCTGACTGAGACGAACCAGATCCTTTAGTTAAGCTCTAAGCTTCTTCGAACCCTCACGCTTCCTAAAAGTGAACGTGCTATAGAAATAACCGTTCGAGATGCAAGTCGTGACCAAGGTCAAGTGGAGCCAGAATCCTTTGTGTCAAAAGCTAAAACTCTCATTAACTTAGGAGAAAATCCGTGCAGAGTGTAACAAAGTATATCGATGTATACTTCCATTTACGAGCTCCTCCTCCTCCTCCTCCCCCTCCTCCTCCTTGACCTTGCCCTTTGACCTAGGACTTTCAAAATTGAATCACTTCCATGTTTCAACATAAGAATTCATCCCTGAAAGTTTCACTACTCTGGAAGTAAAATTGTGACCAGGAAGTTGTTCACAAACAAACAAACATATATACAAACAGGGGTGGAAAAACATAACCTCCTCCCAACTTCCTAAGAGGTAAAAGAGAATTTCTTTGCAATGAAATAGGGGCACTATTACATTGCATGCAAAAATATTCTGCACCTTATTTTACTCAAATTGGGGAAAATAAATTATCTTGAGTTACTTTTTACACACGCACGGGAATACTTTAAGACTTCGAAGTAAGGAATCATAATATACTTATATTGTAGTAATCTACAGTAATGTCTTTCAAGGACACAAATTAACTTCAATAACGGATTGATAACGGACACGCTATTCATAATACTAATTATTTCCGAGTAATCTTCATTTTATTACGCACCATACAAGAAATTTATCTAAATTTCTATAATTTTCGAACATATTATTTAAATCGCCGGTTAAATACATTTCCTTTCTCTTATGTTTTAATGCCTTAGGGAAGCACTCCTTAATTGAAGGCTCAATCACCAATTTGTCTTTCAGGTGTTTTATTGTTCTCTTCCAATAAAAAAACAAGTCTTTTTTTCATTGTTTTATTGGCTTCCTTTCCAACAAATCCAATAGGACATGTTTTATTCTAAAAGTCTAATACGACAGATTTTTTTTAAACAAGTCCAATGGGACAGGACAGATTTTATTTCAAAAAGTCAAATAGGACAGATTTTATTTCAAAAAGTCCAATAGGACAGATTTTATTTCAGAGTCAAATAGGACAGATTTTATTTCAAAGAATCCATTGCATAACATTTTATTTCAAAAGGTTCAACGGGACAGGTTTTATCTATCATCTAGCTGATGGATTTTCAAAATAATTTCTCTTTCAAGCTCAAAAAAAGAAAAAGAATATATGTCGCACCAAAATAAAAATCTGGATCTAAAATCTACATGATTAATTTCACCATTCATTAACAGAATTCTCGTTAAAATGAGCTACACCACAGATAAAGATCTTATTGTTTCAAACGAAATGCGAGACGCTGTAAACATAATGGACTTCGTTTAATTACCCACTGGTAGACGGTACCCTTGGGTATGGGAGGAGAGAGTAGTCATACCATGGTGAGAGAGGGATGCGTGTGCGCATATTTAAGTATTTAACCGCCATGTTTGATGGGCCACGTACAATAATAATAATAATAATAATAATAATAATAATAATAACGAATGCTAATCATTGACAAGGCAAAAAACCAAAGTTACTTCAATCTAATACTTACTTAAATTTCAAACAGAGAGATGTACTTAAAAGTGCACTTTATTACATCCTAGCAATTACAAATATCCGATTTTTCAAGACCTATTCATTTGGAAAAAAAATCGGAAAGGAAAAGCCTTCCAAAACTTCGAATTATATAGGAAAAATTAAAATACAATATCCATACTCAGTTTAAAAATTAGGCATCTGAATATATGTCTACAGTATGTTTCTTCAAAAAGGCCTATACATGAGAGAAAGGATATATAAATAAATCAATATATGTCAATGTCCACTCTATTCCTCGTTATTAATTTACACCCGGAAGAGGGCCAATGTGTATTGATTTATTTCCATTTCCTTTGTTTCTTCCATGAACCTTTTTTGAAGAAACATGATAAACTGTTCGATTACACTTAGAATATTGAAAATAAATAAATATATTTCTAATACAGATTAAATAACAGGAAAATTTATCGAAATACATTACACGTGTACCGTCATTAATAACGATCATAAACTGTCTGAGATCCATAAACAACATACATGACTCTTTGTTTTGAAAACAATTGCTTATAAAGTTTATTTTCTGATACAGCTTGTGTAATCGCCCGGTAATTTTGTAATAAACTTACATTATAGCTCGCATCTGTACAGAAGCACGTGTAACAACGCAAGCAGCAGAAGTCCTTATTTTGACTAGACAGCTGTAAACACCTGTTCTGCCTACGATCCCATGAATATGAGCACTGAAGAATAAAAAACAGTTCCTTGTCATGCATTTAGTACAACCACACTTGTAGTTAACAAATTAACCAGCTGATATATGAGCAAACACTGTTTCGAAGCTATAAACAGCTGGTATACGAACGGACACTTTTGAAACTATAAACAGCTGGTATACAAACAAACAATCGAAATTTTAAACAGCTGCTATATGTACAAGCACTGATTCAAAACTATAAACAGCTGATATGCGAACAAAGTTGCGAAACAACAAACAGCTGATATACGAACACAAACTTCCGAAACAACAAACCAGAGATATACAAACAAACAGTTTCGAAACTACAAACAGCTGATATACGAACAAACACAGTTTCGAAACTACAAAAGAACACCCAACAACACAGCTTCGTTCGTCACAACTGCCATACCAGTACAAAGAGTAAAGTCAGTACGCAACTACTGTACCTCGTCAGTACACACAGACGTACGTCAACCCACAACTGTCTTTTCCGGTCACAAAAGTCGCCTCCCATTCCTGTTTTTATTATAGTCGTGTCACGGTCCTTACGTAAGGCGAACGCCTAATTACGTAAACGCCCTAAGACGAAAAATTAAATAGATTCCGCGTGTGTGCTGCGCCCCGGTAACGCCTCCTTCTGCGGCATTAATCTATTTCTTGCAACCTTCAACTTCTCTCTCTCTTCTCTCTCTCTCTCTCTCTCTCTCTCTCAGTTCTTTTCGTCGTTTCTCTAACTCTCTCTTTAGTGACACTTCATAATCCTTAATATCTCTCTCTCTCTCTCTCATCTCTCTCTCTCTCTCTCTTTCTTTAGTGACACTTCTTAATCCTTATCATTTAACTTTCATTTATATATTATTATATATATATATATATATATATAATCTGTTTTTTGTCGTTTCTCTCTCTCTCTCTCTCTCTCTCTCTCTCTCTCTCTCTTTATTGACACTTCTTAATTCTAATTATCATTTCCCTCTATCCCTGTATCTCTCATCCAGTTCTTTTTGTCGTTTCTATCACTCAGAGACTCCCTCCGGCCACCACTGGCTCTCACTGCCAGACCCCCCCCCCCCCCCAACTATCTCAGCCACCAAGGGGGTAACAGACAACTAACCCATGCCCACCCCCTCCCCCGGAAAGATAACACATAGGACTTCCCCCTTTAACTTTCGCAAACAATTGACGCGCCCCGGGGCACCATTCCTCTCTCACCCCCTCTTCCTCTCACAGATCTCTCACACCTTCTCAGTTTTTCCTCCTTTCTAAATTCCTTCCTTCTTGGTATTCAACGATTTTGAAATGACTTTCCTCCCAAGTGTAGAAGGATTTAATACATTCACGAAAGCATTCTTTTTAATTGTGGAGACATCTCATCCTTTAAAATAAAAGTATTTTTCAAGTCTTGAGCTCAGGATGTCATTTCATGAAAGATTCTTTTCATGACTTGAAGGTGGAAATCATTTCATGAAAGCATTTCATTAATATTATAAACTCTTTATATCTTTATTCAAGACTGCAATTAATTAATCCTCTTGTGGGTGAAATTCAGAGGTTTTCATATCAAAATATTTCAGATATCAAAGAGTTATTTATCAGATATCAAATTAAATCAGATACGTAATTATTAATCTTCTTCTTCGGTTTATTCCCATTTCTATTTAGGGTCGCCGTTTCGAAATGAGGCTTGTCCATCTATTTCTATATTTCCTCTTAGTTTTCATTAATTCCTTTCTCTCTCAAGTCCTCCCTACACAGTCCCTCCATCTACTTCCTGATCTTCCCATTCTTGTTCTACCTCGAACTTCGATTTGTTTAAGCTTTTTTTTTTTACAGTTTATATAGGAAATATTTATTTCAATGTTGTTACTGTTCTTAAAATATTTTATTTATCCTTGTTTCCTTTCCTCACTGAAGCCCCTGACTTTTAGCATCCTGCTTTTCCTACTAGGGTTGTAGCTTAGCAAGTAATAATAATAATAATAATAATAATAATAATAATAATAATAATAATAATAATAACAGTATGCCGCCCCCACATGATCAGCCTCAGTTGATATCCATACCATCTCAATCTTCCTTCCTGCATTTCCCTTGATATTTCCAAAACCATTGTTCATCTTATAAAGTAATTTCTAATTCTATCGTTTCTTATTACTCCAGACATCAACCTAAGCTTCCAAGGATTCTCATTCCGGGCTAAATCCATCTTTTTCTCGTCAGTTTTACTAAGGCTTGCTGTCTCTGTACCATAGAGCACTGCTGTTATTATGACCGTCTTGTGGAATTTACCTTTAAAGTCTTAGCGGCACTCGCTTATCACACAAGACTCCAGAGGCAGCTCTTCAGTTGTTCCAGCCTGTATAAGGTGCTTTATTTCTTCTTCCATACTTCCACCAACAATGATT
>NC_090751.1:83582487-83594987 GCF_036898095.1 Palaemon carinicauda
GAAGCTGGAAGTAAATCATGAGACAAAACCATAACCAAGATGAATTTAAGAAACGGACAAGGATGAAAGAATATATATTTATATATATTCAAAACAGCATTAGGCAGTGGACGTTGACAATGCATACCTAAAATTTATATATGATACACTGTATATATATACATAAATACATATATATACAGTATACACACACACACACACATATATATATATATACATATATATATACACATATATATATATACATATATATATATATATATATATAGAGAGAGAGAGAGAGAGAGAGAGAGAGAGAGGCTTTTATGCTCATCAACTTAATAATTACACCCGAATGCTAACAGTCCTCGCCGGAGCATTTCCATTGCAAGATTCCGCAATTGGCTTTCATTAGAGAAGTTGGTGAATCATTAACGAATTTAATCACAGACATTGCTCGAAACTGAGTTAATAAGGACTGAAAGAGACAGCATTTCTCTCTCTCTCTCTCTCTCTCTCTCTCTCTCTCTCTCTCTCTCTCTCTCTCTCTCTCTCTCATGAAATATAGTGAATTTGATCTTGATTTCATTTACAGACCTTCTTAAGAATATATATACTGTATATATATATATACACAACAACAACAAATACAGCCATTTCTATTCCACTGCACTACAAATGCCTCAGATATGTCTTTATTCATGTCTGGGGTCTGGTCAATTTTCATCACAACGCTGGGCAGTATGGATTGGTGATGATGAGAGACTTTTGTCTACTAGCTCACAGCAAACCAACCTACTATGGGTGGCCCTGACGAGTACAACTTTGTTAAACATGGCCATATGCAAACCCTTTCAACACGTTAAGTTATCCCAACTCAGAAAGGGATATATATATATATATATATATATGTATATATATATATATATATATAGAGAGAGAGAGAGAGAGAGAGAGAGAGAGAGAGAGAGAGCGAGAGAGAGAGAGAGAGCGAGAGAGAGATTTTAGTCAATTTAATGCAACTATTGGCGTCACACATTTGCGTACAGGGTAACAATAATATTTTTTACTTCTATAAAAGTAATTAAGTGAGAGAGAGAGAGAGAGAGAGAGAGAGAGAGAGAGAGAGTCTGCTGTTCATTTGTCCTCTTCCAGTGCAGATGGTCACTGGGTCTTCCTTCATAAGAACTGGCTGGATTGTGGTTGGTCCTGGAAGCCATTCAAGTGTTGGCTCTAAACACTATTTGGCAGGGGGACATTCCTTTCGACCATTAGGGGGTCTCCGTCCCCTACTGGTACCCTTTGAAAGATTATTAAAGACCAAGAGAGTTCTTTTTGTCTGTTTGTCTGTGCAAAATAAATACAAACTCACTATATAAAGATTATGGTTTTTATTTGTAATCAAACATATAAACAAATTACCACAAAAACTAACAGATTAAACCTAGAAAAAACAAAAAATAAATAAAACTTACTTTTACCAATTAAAAATATTTAAAAGTTAATGAAAAAAGAAATGATTCGCAAAAAAAAAAAAAATCATGATGCTAAAAAGCGCCCAATTAAATGCTATGTAAGGTGAATCTTGACCCGATTAAAAATAAATTGTCCTTCGTCACCAAATACTGGCCTAAAGAATGCTGCAACACAGCAAATATCATCACAACAGCAAACTATTCTGTTGCAACTGCACGGCACTGCGCCAGAATCTTGCCCTCCAGCTGATACATCAAGACCAGAATATGCTTTTCGATGAATGAAGGAGGGAGGGGGTTTTGTTGCCTTCTTTGCTTGTTATGTGCTTGTGGAGATCGTGGACACAAAGACACGTTTATCTGGCTCAAGCACATTCCTATTTTCACTTCGACAAAATGACAATTATAAAAGGAACGCAAACTAGAACTTCTATTTAGGCTACACGTTACTAAACAAAACCAACATACCGTTCTAACTTACATGTTGCATTACTAAACAAAACCAACATGCCATTCTAACTTGAATGTTGCAAAACAAACCAACATGCCATTTTAACTTACTGTAAATGTTGCAAAACAAACCAACATACCATTTTAACTTACTGAAAATATTGCAAAGTAAACCAACATATAATAATATACATGTTACAAAAGTAATAAACGTAGCTGTACAAGAATCAAACTGGTAATTTAAATCAGCTGATTAGCATATTTGCATATCCTTTGAAAATTACTTCCAAACTTTAGAATATATTTAGTAAAAACGTTGCATGACCTCAGAATTAAGTGAAATGTCCAAAAATACGAGACGCAACTTAGCCAATACACAATGAAAGAGACGAAATGGGAATGAATAGATTTACGGTCGGCGCTTCTAACGATGAAAAAAAAAAATGCTGAATGCAGGAAATGCTGCTTTTGTCCGAGAGGAATTACAGTTCTAGATAAATAGGAAAGGGGGGAGGGGAGATTCAACGTCCATTATCAAGAGTTCGTAACATGTTTCGTCAACAAATAATCGTCTCGGTTTAAATCCTCTTGAAATAACCTGCACAACGGAACAAGGAGGGGAAAAAAAAAAAAAAAAAAAAAAAAACACGAGCTTTGATTACATGACTTTTCGCCTTCCAATTTTTTGGAATTATCTAAAAATCTAACAATAGAAGAAAAAAGTTTTATTACATATTTCCCTTTACCTTAAAGATTTTTTACATTAATTTAACTTAATTAGAAATAATTATTATGATTTACTAATTGATTTAAAAGTTACCAGACCTTAAAAACCAAAGAGTATAGAGATCTTGGCGTATCACACACGTAAAACATTGTATATAAAGGCCCAATGACTGACAAAATAAATCTCGGCTATAACAAAAAAAAAAAAAATTGTTGATCATAAGCAATATTAAACAATAACATAGTTTTACTTTACAAAATCCAATAGTTTTCAAATATATTTATCGTAAATTCTCCAGTAGAGAGAGAGAGAGAGAGAGAGAGAGAGAGAGAGAGAGAGAGAGAGAGAGAGAGAGAGAGAGAGAGAGCCAGTCAATCCAAACATGAGAAGGAATATGCTGCCCTAATCATTCAGAAGAAATTCCGAGAGAGACGAACAATGGACGACATAAAAGAACATGAAATCCTTGGCCTATAAATAAGAGACAGGGATGGCACGTTGGATATTAAGACGCTTGAAAGAACGCATACTAAGTGACACACATCAATAATTCATATACTTAGGCAACAAGTCAAAATATATTACCCTTTCCTAATAGATTGATTTCATGTCAAAATTACATGAGTGGTCTGTTTCGTATAGGCCCCTACATTTAGTTTTGATGGTAAATGGATTTCTTTTTATTATTTTACACGCCAAAAAGCAACCCTACTTTGAAAGGCAGAATGGCCAGACCAAGGACTTTAACAGGAAACGACCAGACCAAGGACTTTAACAGGGAAAGGGCCAGACCAAGGATTTTAACAGAAAACGACCAGACCAAGGACTTTAACAGGGAAAGGGCCAGACCAAGGACTTTAACAGGGAAAGGGCCAGACCAAGGACTTTAACAGGGAAAGGGCCAGACCAAGGACTTTAACAGGGAAAGGGCCAGACCAAGGACTTTAACAGGGAAAGGGGCAGACCAAGGACTTTAACAGGGAAAGGGCCAGACCAAGGACTTTAACAGGGAAAGGGCCAGACCAAGGATTTTAACAGAAAACGACCAGACCAAGGACTTTAACAGGGAAAGGGCCAGACCAAGGACTTTAACAGGGAAAGGGCCAGACCAAGGACTTTAACAGGGAAAGGGCCAGACCGAGGACTTTAACAGGGAAAGGGCCAAACCAAGAGATGCTAGTCACGAAAAGGATATTGAAGAGGAGAAAGCAATAAGAGAAATAAAAGAAAATGAACGGATAAATATGAAACAAATTTAAAGAACCACAATAAGTAAAATCATGAAGCCTAAATAAAAATCAACCCTGACATCCGTGAGGTGACGTACTCCATCATAGAGCCTGAATAAAATTCATACCTGCCCTCTACGAGGTAACGTATCACTTCATGATGACCGAATAATAATCATCCCCGGCCTCTATGAGGTAACATATCACATCATGAAGCCTCAATACAAATCATCCCTGCCCTCTGTGAGGTAACGTATCACATCACAAACTCCGAATAGAAATCATGCCTGGCCTCTATAAGGTAACATGTCACATCATGAAGCCTCAATACAAATCATCCCTGCCCTCTATGAGGTAACGTATCACATCACAAACACCGAATAGAAATCATCCCTGCCCTCTATGAGGTAACGTTTCACATCACAAACACCGAATAGAAATCATCCCTGCCCTCTATGAGGTAACGTATCACATCACAAACACCGAATAGAAATCATCCCTGCCCTCTATGAGGTAACGTTTCACATCACAAACACCGAATAGAAATCATCCCTGCCCTCTATGAGGTAACGTGTCACATCATGAAGCCTGAATATAAATCATCCCTGCCCTCTGTAAGGTAACGTATCACATCATGAAGCCCGAATAAAAATCATCCCTGGCCTCTGTGAGGAAACGTATCACATCATGAAGCCCGAATAAAAATCATCCCAGGCCTCTGTGAGGTAACGTATCACATCATGAAGCCCGAATAAAAATCATCCCTGCCCTCTGTGAGGTAACGTATCACATCATGAAGCCCGAATAAAAATCATCCCTGCCCTCTGTGAGGTAACGTATCACATCATGAAGCCCGAATAAAAATCATCCCTGGCCTCTGTGAGGAAACGTATCACATCATGAAGCCTGAATATAAATCATCCCTGGCCTCTGTGAGGAAACGTATCACATCATGAAGCCCGAATAAAAATCATCCCTGCCCTCTGTGAGGTAACGTATCACATCATGAAGCCCGAATAAAAATCATCCCTGGCCTCTGTGAGGAAACGTATCACATCATGAAGCCCGAATAAAAATCATCCCTGCCCTCTGTGAGGTAACGTATCACATCATGAAGCCCGAATAAAAATCATCCCTGGCCTCTGTGAGGAAACGTATCACATCATGAAGCCCGAATATAAATCATCCCTGGCCTCTGTGAGGAAACGTATCACATCATGAAGCCCGAATAAAAATCATCCCTGCCCTCTGTGAGGTAACGTATCACATCATGAAGCCCGAATAAAAATCATCCCTGGCCTCTGTGAGGAAACGTATCACATCATGAAGCCCGAATAAAAATCATCCCTGCCCTCTGTGAGGTAACGTATCACATCATGAAGCCCGAATAAAAATCATCCCTGGCCTCTGTGAGGAAACGTATCACATCATGAAGCCCGAATAAAAATCATCCCAGCCCTCTGTGAGGTAACGTATCACATCATGAAGCCCGAATAAAAATCATCCCTGGCCTCTGTGAGGAAACGTATCACATCATGAAGCCTGAATATAAATCATCCCTGCCCTCTGTGAGGTAACGTATCACATCATGAAGCCCGAATAAAAATCATCCCTGGCCTCTGTGAGGAAACGTATCACATCATGAAGCCCGAATAAAAATCATCCCTGGCCTCTGTGAGGAAACGTATCACATCATGAAGCCTGAATATAAATCATCCCTGCCCTCTGTGAGGTAACGTATCACATCATGAAGCCTGAATACAAATCATCCCTGCCCTCTGTGAGGTAACGTATCACATCATGAAGCCCGAATAAAAATCATCCCTGGCCTCTGTGAGGAAACGTATCACATCATGAAGCCTGAATAGAAATCATCCCTGCCCTCTGTGAGGTAACGTATCACATCATGAAGCCCGAATAGAAATCATCCCTGCCCTCTGTGAGGTAACGTATCACACCATGAAGTCAGAATAAAAATCATCCCTGGCCTCTGTGAGGTAACGTATCACATCATGAAGCCTGAATAGAAATCATCCCTGCCCTCTGTGAGGTAACGTATCACATCATGAAGCCCGAATAAAAATCATCCCTGGCCTCTGTGAGGAAACGTATCACATCATGAAGCCTGAATAGAATCATCCCTGCCCTCTGTGAGGTAACGTATCACATCATGAAGCCCGAATAAAAATCATCCCTGGCCTCTGTGAGGAAACGTATCACATCATGAAGGCTGAATAGAAATCATGCCTGGCCTCTGTGAGGTAACGTATCACATCATGAAGCCCGAATAAAAATCATCCCTGGCCTCTGTGAGGAAACGTATCACATCATGAAGGCTGAATAGAAATCATGCCTGGCCTCTGTGAGGTAACGTATCACATCATGAAGCCCGAATAAAAATCATCCCTGGCCTCTGTGAGGAAACGTATCACATCATGAAGCCTGAATAGAAATCATCCCTGCCCTCTGTGAGGTAACGTATCACATCATGAAGCCCGAATAAAAATCTTTTTTCATCCCTGGCCTCTGTGAGGAAACGTATCACATCATGAAGGCTAAATAGAAATCATGCCTGGCCTCTGTGAGGTAACGTATCACATCATGAAGCCCGAATAAAAATCATCCCTGGCCTCTGTGAGGAAACGTATCACATCATGAAGGCTAAATAGAAATCATGCCTGGCCTCTGTGAGGTAACGTATCACATCATGAAGCCCGAAAAAAAATCATCCCTGGCCTCTGTGAGGAAACGTATCACATCATGAAGGCTAAATAGAAATCATGCCTGGCCTCTGTGAGGTAACGTATCACATCATGAAGCCCGAAAAAAAATCATCCCTGGCCTCTGTGAGGAAACGTATCACATCATGAAGGCTAAATAGAAATCATGCCTGGCCTCTGTGAGGTAACGTATCACATCATGAAGCCCGAATAAAAATCATCCCTGGCCTCTGTGAGGAAACGTATCACATCATGAAGGCTAAATAGAAATCATGCCTGGCCTCTGTGAGGTAACGTATCACATCATGAAGCCCGAATAAAAATCATCCCTGGCCTCTGTGAGGAAACGTATCACATCATGAAGGCTAAATAGAAATCATGCCTGGCCTCTGTGAGGTAACGTATCACATCATGAAGCCCGAATAAAAATCATCCCTGGCCTCTGTGAGGAAACGTATCACATCATGAAGGCTAAATAGAAATCATGCCTGGCCTCTGTGAGGTAACGTATCACATCATGAAGCCCGAATAAAAATCATCCCTGGCCTCTGTGAGGAAACGTATCACATCATGAAGGCTAAATAGAAATCATGCCTGGCCTCTGTGAGGTAACGTATCACATCATGAAGCCCGAATAAAAATCATCCCTGGCCTCTGTGAGGAAACGTATCACATCATGAAGGCTAAATAGAAATCATGCCTGGCCTCTGTGAGGTAACGTATCACATCATGAAGCCCGAAAAAAAATCATCCCTGGCCTCTGTGAGGAAACGTATCACATCATGAAGGCTAAATAGAAATCATGCCTGGCCTCTGTGAGGTAACGTATCACATCATGAAGCCCGAATAAAAATCATCCCTGGCCTCTGTGAGGAAACGTATCACATCATGAAGGCTAAATAGAAATCATGCCTGGCCTCTGTGAGGTAACGTATCACATCATGAAGCCCGAATAAAAATCATCCCTGGCCTCTGTGAGGAAACGTATCACATCATGAAGGCTAAATAGAAATCATGCCTGGCCTCTGTGAGGTAACGTATCACATCATGAAGCCCGAATAAAAATCATCCCTGGCCTCTGTGAGGAAACGTATCACATCATGAAGGCTAAATAGAAATCATGCCTGGCCTCTGTGAGGTAACGTATCACATCATGAAGCCCGAATAAAAATCATCCCTGGCCTCTGTGAGGAAACGTATCACATCATGAAGGCTAAATAGAAATCATGCCTGGCCTCTGTGAGGTAACGTATCACATCATGAAGCCCGAATAAAAATCATCCCTGGCCTCTGTGAGGAAACGTATCACACCATGAAGGCCAAATAGAAATCATGCCTGGCCTCTGTGAGGTAACGTATCACATCATGAAGCCCGAAAAAAAATCATCCCTGGCCTCTGTGAGGAAACGTATCACACCATGAAGGCCAAATAGAAATCATGCCTGGCCTCTGTGAGGTAACGTATCACATCATGAAGCCCGAAAAAAAATCATCCCTGGCCTCTGTGAGGAAACGTATCACATCATGAAGGCCAAATAGAAATCATGCCTGGCCTCTGTGAGGTAACGTATCACATCATGAAGCCCGAAAAAAAATCATCCCTGGCCTCTGTGAGGAAACGTATCACATCATGAAGGCTAAATAGAAATCATGCCTGGCCTCTGTGAGGTAACGTATCACATCATGAAGCCCGAAAAAAAATCATCCCTGGCCTCTGTGAGGAAACGTATCACATCATGAAGGCTAAATAGAAATCATGCCTGGCCTCTGTGAGGTAACGTATCACATCATGAAGCCCGAAAAAAAATCATCCCTGGCCTCTGTGAGGAAACGTATCACATCATGAAGGCTAAATAGAAATCATGCCTGGCCTCTGTGAGGTAACGTATCACATCATGAAGCCCGAATAAAAATCATCCCTGGCCTCTGTGAGGAAACGTATCACATCATGAAGGCTAAATAGAAATCATGCCTGGCCTCTGTGAGGTAACGTATCACATCATGAAGCCCGAATAAAAATCATCCCTGGCCTCTGTGAGGAAACGTATCACATCATGAAGGCTAAATAGAAATCATGCCTGGCCTCTGTGAGGTAACGTATCACATCATGAAGCCCGAATAAAAATCATCCCTGGCCTCTGTGAGGAAACGTATCACATCATGAAGGCTAAATAGAAATCATGCCTGGCCTCTGTGAGGTAACGTATCACATCATGAAGCCCGAATAAAAATCATCCCTGGCCTCTGTGAGGAAACGTATCACATCATGAAGGCTAAATAGAAATCATGCCTGGCCTCTGTGAGGTAACGTATCACATCATGAAGCCCGAATAAAAATCATCCCTGGCCTCTGTGAGGAAACGTATCACATCATGAAGGCTAAATAGAAATCATGCCTGGCCTCTGTGAGGTAACGTATCACATCATGAAGCCCGAAAAAAAATCATCCCTGGCCTCTGTGAGGAAACGTATCACATCATGAAGGCTAAATAGAAATCATCCCTGGCCTCTGTGAGGAAACGTATCACATCATGAAGCCTAAATAGAAATCATCCCTGGCCTCTGTGAGGTAACGTATCCCTTCTGCAAACAGCAAGCGAATGGCATTGAACTCCTGGGGACAGTATGAATATGCAGGGCGCGACGGAACCGAAGGTAAAATAATACCAATTCCGGCCCGGCATTCCTTCAGGGAGACTCCTTAACACTTCCAGGGCTGAGCAAAAGATTTGTTTCTTTTTTATTCTACCAGGTCGTGAAACTGACTCATTTTTGGCAGTGGGAGAGAGTTAGCGATCATTCAGAACAATGAGGAAAGAAATAATTATGATATTGACAGGAGATTTTTTCATATGTTGTGATACGTCACACAGAGTGATAATGATAATTATGTTTAAAAAGGAGTTTTATATATGTATATAATACATACATAGATTGTATAATATATATATTATACACACACATTTATATATATATATACAATTTATATATATATATATATATATATACACAATTTATATATATATATATATATATATAACAATATTGAAGGTTATATACACAAGCATGTATATGTATACATACTGTGTGTATATATATACAGTATATATATATATATATATATATATATATATATATATATATACAAATTATATATATAATATATATATATATATACATAGAGCACCGACATAATATTCACATACATCGACGTAATTTCCTATAACATTACAACTATCACTAACTCAATTATGACTATTCATTTATCAAGATATTCAAGGGAGGATTTCTCAATTCATTCTAAGTTTAAACAAATCATGAAATAAAGAGCTTTGGGGTCAGAGCTTTAACCTCACCTGAGAAATAATCTCCTCCAGTAAAATAATACCTGGATATCATTTAACCGCACATCTATCTATCGTTAACGTAGGTAGGTAGTATGTTGGTGAGGGCACCAGCCACCCCTTGTGATAATACCGCTAGTGAGTTATAAGGTCCTTTCACTGGACAGACAATACTACATTGGATCTTTTTTTCTGGTAACGGTCCATTTTCCCTTTGCCTACACATACACCGAATAGTCTGGCCTATTCTTTATAGATAGTCTTTTTTACCCAAGGGGTTAACTACTGCACTGTAATTGTTCAGTGGCCACTTTCCTTTTGGTAAGGGTAGAAGAGACTCTTTAGCTATGGCAAGCAGCTCTTATAAGAGAAGGACACTCCAAAATTTAACCATTGTTCTCTAGTCATAACCTCTGTACCATGGTCTTCCACTGTCTTGGGTTAGAGTTCTCTTGCTTGAGGGTACACTCGGGCACACTATTCTATCTTATTTCTCTTCCTCTTGTTTTGTTAAAGTTTTTATAGTTTATATAGGAAATATTTATTTCAGTGTTGTCACTGTTCACAAAATATTTTATTTTTCCTTGTTTCCTTTCTTCACTTGGCTATTTTCCCTGTTGGAGCCCCTGGGCTTATAGCATCCTGCTTTTCCATCTAGGGTTGTAGCTTAGCAGGTAATAATAATAATAATAATAACAATAATACTAACAGTGATGATGATATTAATAATAATAATAGTAATAATAATAATAATAACAACAACAACAACAACAACAACGAAGAACCATCTGCTATTTCTGTTACGTGCAGTGGCAATCCACAAGATTCTTCCCCCCTTACACCCATTACCCTTTTTAACTCATTTTAATCTATTTCCTCATTATTTGGAATGGACTAGATTTATAAATAAGGGTTATATGGCCAGACGTTGGGCCTGTGAGGTCAATTAACACCAGCGCAACTGAGGCAAAGTCCATCAGTTGAAAGATGAACTAAAAGTTAGATGAGGTTGGACAGCATGCTTATTATTATTATCATTATTATTATTATTATTATTATTATTATTATTATTATGCTAGGCTACAAACCTAGTTGGAAAGCAGAATGCAATAAACCCAGGGATTCCAACAGGGAAAATAGCTCAGTGAGGAAAGGAAACAAAGAAAAATACACTATTTTAAGAACAGTATCATTAAACTAAATATGGAAGAAAGGAAGCAAGAACGGAGGTTAAGTAAGGATACAAAAACAAGTGCTAAGACCCTGGTATTGCCTACAGTGCACCGCATGGGATGGAAGACGACACTAGCCCCCTACGGAAAATAAATTCTTTTGAAAATCCTTTCAAAGACGAGTCACATCTCTTTATGAATGAAATAAACTATAAATATACCCTGAATTAAAATCATTTATGATACATACTACTAAACAAAAGTCTTTTACTCCTGATGGCTCGATTGCATGTTGTCTGACAGTCTTTCTTGTCAGATTATCCTTCTGATGAGCGATGTCAAGAGATATATTAATCCACGATGTCTGTTTTCACTTTCCTCTAGATAAGGTGAAGCTATTTTTTTGTATTTATCTATAAACAACTAATTTAAAGAGTAAAAATAACTCCATTAAATCGATGCGATGCAAAAGTTTTATTATTATTATTATTATTATTATTATTATTATTATTATTATTATTATTATTTTTATTATTATCATTATTATTATCATTATTATCCGCTAAGCTAAAAGCTAAGTTGGGAAAGTAGGATGCTACAAGCCCTAGGGTTCTAACACTGGATCAACAGGGGAAAATAGCCAAGTGAGAAAAGGAAAAAAGAAAATAAATAAATAAATATATGAAAAGTAAAGAATAAAAATTATAAAATACTTTAAAATCAGAAGCAACATAGAAATAGATCAGTCATTTATGAATAACTGGAATAAAACTTCCAGAATACTGTGTAGTATTGAGCCTTATGATGGAGAAGGGAAGACTGTTAAAATTAGCTACATACCTAACACATATTCTGGTAGTTACCTCCGCCAACGAAGTTTGTTTGTTTGTAAACTTCCTGGCTACAATTTTACTCATGGAGTAATGAAACTTTCAGGGATAAATTTTTATGCCGAGACGTGGAAGTGATTCAATTTTGAAAGTCCTAGGTCAAAGTTCAAGGTTTAGGTCGAGCAAAAGGTCGACCGAATTAACCATAACCTTAAGAGCATGTTCCCATATGGTTGTCACACAGACTTCAAATATGGCTAGAGGCTAAATTGATCCTGGGAAAGGCCAGCTGGTTTCGAGAAATAAGTTGCCGTGGCGGAGGTCTGCACTGAGTGCTATTTCTAGTTTGTGTGTAAAATACCAGTTCAAAAGAAAGTCTCCAAAGATTTAAAGTACTTTAATAACTCAGCATCTTGAAAAGAATCTAACAGACGATGAATACAATCAGTAGCTAGATTTGTCCTCGTCACTCAAGTAATCAGAGGAAGAGTAAACGTAAGCCGGACATATCACTAGAATACAAGCTACCTTGGCATACTAAATCTCTCTCTCTCTCTCTCTCTCTCTCTCTCTC
>NC_090751.1:83602487-83618588 GCF_036898095.1 Palaemon carinicauda
CTACAATTTAAAGGAAACATGCTAGAACTTAGTGAAAACTTGCTACAATTTACAATAAACATGCTAGAACTTAGTGAAAACTTGCTACAATTTAAAGGAAACATGCTAGAACTTGGTGAAAACTTGATTGACCTTAGTGAAAAGTTGCTAAAATTTAGATATAACTTGAAAAACTTAGAAAAAATCGGTAGAATTTTGAGAAAACTCGATATAATTTAGAGAAAACTCAATAAAATTTAGAAAAAAACTCGGTAGAATTTAGAAGAAACTTGCCAGTTCTCAGTGAAAACTTACTTGAAGTTTGGGGAAACTTGATGAGATTTAGAAAACTCGGCAGAATTTAGAAGAAACAGGTTATAGATTTGTGAAAATTTGCTAAATTTCGGGGAAATTCGGTAAAATTTATAAGAAACATGTTAGAACATGATGAAAACTTTCTAGAATTTGAAGGAAACACGCTAACACTTGTACAAACTTTCTAGAATTTAAAGGAAACACATTAGAACTTGTGCAAACTTGCTAGAATTTAAAGGAAACACATTAGAACTTGTGCAAACTTGCTAGAATCTAAAGGAAACATACTAAAACTTGTGCAAACTTGCTAGAATTTAAAGGAAACACATTAGAACTTGTGCAAACTTGCTAGAATTTAAAGGAAACACATTAGAACTTGTGCAAACTTGCTAGAATTTAAAGGAAACACATTAGAACTTGTGCAAACTTGCTAGAATCTAAAGGAAACATACTAAAACTTGTGCAAACTTGCTAGAATTTAAAGGAAACACATTAGAACTTGTGCAAACTTGCTAGAATCTAAAGGAAACACATTAGAACTTGTGCAAACTTGCTATAATTTAAAGGGAACACATTAGAACTTGTGCAAACTTGCTAGAATCTAAAGGAAACCTACTAAAACTTGTGCAAACTTGCTAGAATTTAAAGGAAACACATTAGAACTTGTGCAAACTTGCTAGAATCTAAAGGAAACACATTAGAACTTGTGCAAACTTGCTAGAATTTAAAGGAAACACATTAGAACTTGTGCAAACTTGCTAGAATTTAAAGGAAACACATTAGAACTTGTGCAAACTTGCTAGAATCTAAAGGAAACATACTAAAACTTGTGCAAACTTGCTAGAATTTAAAGGAAACACATTAGAACTTGTGCAAACTTGCTAGAATTTAAAGGAAACACATTAGAACTTGTGCAAACTTGCTAGAATTTAAAGGAAACACATTAGAACTTGTGCAAACTTGCTAGAATCTAAAGGAAACATACTAAAACTTGTGCAAACTTGCTAGAATTTAAAGGAAACACATTAGAACTTGTGCAAACTTGCTAGAATTTAAAGGAAACACATTAGAACTTGTGCAAACTTGCTATAATTTAAAGGGAACACATTAGAACTTGTGCAAACTTGCTAGAATCTAAAGGAAACATACTAAAACTTGTGCAAACTTGCTAGAATTTAAAGGAAACACATTAGAACTTGTGCAAACTTGCTAGAATCTAAAGGAAACACATTAGAACTTGTGCAAACTTGCTATAATTTAAAGGGAACACATTAGAACTTGTGCAAACTTGCTAGAATCTAAAGGAAACATACTAAAACTTGTGCAAACTTGCTAGAATTTAAAGGAAACACATTAGAACTTGTGCAAACTTGCTAGAATCTAAAGGAAACACATTAGAACTTGTGCAAACTTGCTATAATTTAAAGGGAACACATTAGAACTTGTGCAAACTTGCTAGAATCTAAAGGAAACATACTAAAACTTGTGCAAACTTGCTAGAATTTAAAGGAAACACATTAGAACTTGTGCAAACTTGCTAGAATTTAAAGGAAACACATTAGAACTTGTGCAAACTTGCTATAATTTAAAGGGAACACATTAGAACGTGTGCAAACTTGCTAGAATCTAAAGGAAACATACTAAAACTTGTGCAAACTTGCTAGAATTTAAAGGAAACACATTAGAACTTGTGCAAACTTGCTAGAATTTAAAGGAAACACATTAGAACTTGTGCAAACTTGCTATAATTTAAAGGGAACACATTAGAACTTGTGCAAACTTGCTAGAATCTAAAGGAAACATACTAAAACTTGTGCAAACTTGCTAGAATTTAAAGGAAACACATTAGAACTTGTGCAAACTTGCTAGAATTTAAAGGAAACACATTAGAACTTGTGCAAACTTGCTATAATTTAAAGGGAACACATTAGAACTTGTGCAAACTTGCTAGAATCTAAAGGAAACATACTAAAACTTGTGCAAACTTGCTAGAATTTAAAGGAAACACATTAGAACTTGTGCAAACTTGCTAGAATTTAAAGGAAACACATTAGAACTTGTGCAAACTTGCTATAATTTAAAGGGAACACATTAGAACTTGTGCAAACTTGCTAGAATCTAAAGGAAACATACTAAAACTTGTGCAAACTTGCTAGAATTTAAAGGAAACATTAGAACTTGTGCAAACTTGCTAGAATCTAAAGGAAACACGCTAAAACTTGCTCAAACTTGCTAGAATTTAAAGGAAATACGTTAAAACTTGTGCAAACTTGCTAGAATTTAAATGAAACACGCTAAAACTTCTGCAAACTGATTACAATGTAAAGCAAACACGCTAAATTTTGCAAACTTGCTAGAATTTAAAGGATACACGGTAAAACTTGTGCAAACCGAATAGAATGTAAAGGAAACACACTAGAACTTGAGCTAACTTGCTAGAATTTAAAGGAAAGACATTAGAACTAGCAAAAACTTGATAGAATTTAAAGGAAACACATTAAAAGTAGTGAAAACTTGATAGAATTTAATGGAAACACGCTAAAACTTGTGCACTAGCTAGAATCTAAAGGAAACAATGCTAAAACTTGCTCAAACTTGCTAGAATTTAAAGGAAACACGTTAAAACTTGTGCAAACTTGCTAGAACTTAAATCAAACATGCTAAAACTTTTGCAAACTGAATAGAATGTAAAGGAAACACACTAAACTTGTGCAAACTTGCTAGAATTTAAAGGAAACACGCTAAAACATCTGTAAACTTGCTAGAATTTAATGGAAACAAGCTAGAACTTGTGCAAATTTGCTAGAATTTAAAGGAAACACGCCAAAACTTGTGCAAACTTGCTAGAATTTAAAGGAAACATGCTAGAACTTTTGCAAACTTGCTAGAATTTAAAGGAAACAAATCAAAACTAGTGAAAACTTGATAGAATTGAAAGGAAACATGCTAAAATTTGTGCAAACTTGCTGGAATTTAAAGGAAACACGCTAGAACTTGGGAAAAACTTGCTAGAATTGAGGAAACACATTAGAACTTGTGCTAACTTGTTAGAATTTAAAGGAAACACGCTAAAACTTGTGCAAACTTGCTAGAATTTAAAGGAAATACTCTAGAACTTGGGCAAACTTGCTATAATTTAAAGGAAACACGCTAGAACTTGGGCAAAATTTGCTAGAAGTTGATGGGGAAAACGCTAAAAAATTTGACAAACTTGCTAAAATTTAAAAGGAATATGCTACAACTTAGCTAGAATTTAAAGGGAACGCATTGAAATTTAAGAAAAAATGTAGAATTTAGAGGAAACACGTCAGAACTTAATAAGAACTTGCTAAAATTTCGGAAGAACTTAAAGGAATGTGGGTAGAAACGAGCTCCAGCAGAAACTGAGAAAAAGAAAACCTTGGCAAAAAGTAACAATTCTTCGGGAAAAATTAAAAAAGGTTTTTGGGAAATCCCCTGTGTATCTATGAAAATTAAAAATTAGGGAATCGCCCTTAAGCAAGCAGAAAAAGGCTCTACCTCATAGCCAACCGAGACAAGTCTGTCATCCCAATTCGCATCATCCCTTCACTCCTGAATATCTGTCCAATAAGCCTTGGTTGATCTATCTACACGACAATCGTAAGCCAACTCCTACTTATTTCTTAAGATATTTGATTGTAGATCGACAGATTTGAAGTATTTTGCAATGTTGTAATCAGCTTTGCGTTAATATCATTATAGAGTGAGTTTATTTTAGTTCAACCAGCATCTCGACCAGCTCTTGCTTGGGGGTAAACTCAGACACACTATTCTATCTTATTTCTCCTCCTTTTGCTTTTTTAATGTGTTTTTAGTTTATATGTGTAAGATTTGCTTTGGTGTTGTCACTGTTCTTAAAATATTTAATTTTAATTGTTAATTACTTCTCTTGTAGATTATCTTTCCTCACTCGGCTATTTTTGTAAAATATAATTTCCTGACAACAGATTTACTTGAATAAAAATAAATTTGGAATGTAATAGGATTCGCTATTCTCCATGTACGCAAGTAAGATTTAATCATTTAAAACGTAAAACTATTTAGACCATCTTTAAATCCTTAGTTGTTAAATTAAATGAAACATTTATTTCTACAAACTTTGATTTACAAACGTTGAACAACAGCCAACTCAACCCCCCAACCAAAGGGAGAGAGAGAGAGAGAGAGAGAGAGAGAGAGAGAGAGAGAGATTTGAAATGTTATCACTTACGTAGCAGACATGAAAAAAAAATCAAATTGAATAAAACCAACTGTCCGGTTCATGTTAAATTCCCCAAAAGACTAGAGACATAAGGAAAGTTAAATGTGTATCATCAAAGCACTATATAACCCCTAACTTCCTAAATGCAACAATACATATAGCCATTTAACTGTCATTAAGACTGTATCAAGCTGTCTGCGGTTAGCAGACCAGGTTAGTTTGAGAGATCGGGTTCCGTGGCTGTCTTGAATTACGTTTTCATATATAACAAATACCTGGAAACGAGGAAACGAGAGAGAGAGAGAGAGAGAGAGAGAGAGAGAGAGAGAGAGAGACTTCGATCTCAAGTTGTGACGAAAACATTATACGATGGCTGAAGCAAGATTTGAATATCAAAAATTATTTCATTCCACCACCACCGCCTAAAGTGAAACGCGCATCTGTAATACCAAAGGCTTTGTATGGCTAGACGGGGGAGACTCACTTTGAACTTCAAGATCCAACAAAAGACCAATTCAATGGAACGATGCTAGATTTCACGACAGGCTTCACAGGCCACCCTGCCATCATGGGACACCTGGTGGCACCATCTGGGACTAAAAATGGTAGGGGACATTAACGATGTTTGGGACATTTTCTTTCATTTCTATTATCATTTTTCCTTTTTCCTTATATAATGAAGAACAAGTGTCTGAATATAATATATATATATATAAATACATATATATGTCTATTTATGTATATATACGTATATATCTATATATATATATATATATATATAAATATATATATATATATATATATATATAAATTATATATATATATATATAAATTATATATATATATATATATATATATATTCATATATATATATATATATATATATTTATATATATATATAAATTATATATATATATATATATACATATATATATATATTCTGTTACGCTGAGCGGCATTGCCAAACTCGGTCTCTCTCCATCCCTCGGTTAAGGAGGAGAGTAGTAGTCATACCCTGGTGAGAGGGAGTAACCAGAGAGCTACACTCCGAAACAACACTTAGCCGTCTTTTTTTGACGGATTGTGTACACTAGTTAATAATAATAAACAATTAGAGAGAGAGAGAGAGGAGAGAGAGAGAGAGAGAGAGAGAGAGAATCATGCCTTTCAAAATATAGCTTCAAACAAGCCTAACCAGAATTCGTCATTAGCGATTTCAAAATGAAAAAAAGGTCAAATTTTCTTCCCAAAATTTGCAGAAACTAAAAAAAGTTAATTAAATTCCGGCCGTCACACTAACAACAATTTGAAAATAAAAGGGGAAAGTAACAACGTGTTAATTGATATACAATAAAATCATATAAACGGTATAAAAAGAGCTGGATATTTGATAATGAATATATTATCATACGTATTTCAGTACAACACTAAAATGAATTCAAAGCGTTACGAGCACCAAAAATTAAAAGGGATTTTCATACCAATGAAATGATAATGTAATAACCCTACCCATGGCTTCAAGCAAAAAAAAAAAAAAAAAAAAAAAATACCGTGGTTGAAACAACGGAATTTTCAAAGCAATTTTACCATAATGGAAAATGAATATATTTCTACAGAGTGCATCGAGTAAAAATGAAAATGGGAGCTACCCAACTGCTACATGGAAAGAGAAAGTAAATTAATATAACATGATACCAATTATATACCTCATTCATACTGAAAATAAATTATTAAACAAAGTTACACACAATTTTTAGCGTAACCAACAATAAATACTCTCAATTTAATCAACGTCATAATTTCTGAAAGACTTGAAATAATGGAAGTCAACTCAATGCTCATGAATGGAAATAAACTATTGAATCTGGTGCAGTTCAATATAAAATTTATTTGCTGAACTGGCATTACATCTAGAGTAATGTAGATGTTATGATAATTCCGTATCACTTCTTATACGCAACGATATAATCACACGGCCATGGAAAATAAGTATAAAAAAACACCAATGGAAGAGATATAGAAGAGAGAATAATCGATAAAAAAAAGTTAAAGAAAAACTAGTGAACAATTTAGAAGCAAAAAAAGAAAATAAGAAAAAGATTTTGAGGAGAAATAAATAATGGAAAATAAGTATTAAAAAAAAAACAGAGAAGAGATTTGGGAGAGAAAAAAATCTAACAATAAAGAAGATTTGAGGGGAAATGAATAAAGGAAATCAAGTATAAAAACCCCCCCAACGTGGGAAAAAATCGATAAAAACGTTGAAAACTACGAGACAATTTAGAAGAAAAAAAAATAAGATAACATTTCCAAGGATGGGTGAGAAGATTTAGAAGCAAACAACTAAAGTAAAATGAATATAGAAAATCACCGAAGAATGAAATTATGGGGAAAAATCGATGTAAAGTTGAAAAAAACTAAGATACAAATTAAATTAAAAAAAGGAAAGAAAATGAAAGAAGACCTAGAGGAAAATAAATAAAGGAAATTGAATATAAGAAACAACACCGATGGAAGAGTAGATTAGGGGAAAGAAAATTTATAAAAAAATTGAAGAAAAATTAAGAGACAATTTAGAAGCAGTATAAAGAAAACATTTGGATGAAAGATAAAGATGTGGATGGAAATAAATAACAACAACAAAGGAGAGAAAGTATTAAGGTCCCAACAGATTATGACGACAAGTTATAATGAAATGCCTGATGACATAATGAGAGCCATGGCGCTGGAACAAACAGCAATGTTGCACACTCAGTAGATGATGCAAATGTAATAAGTTGCACTTTTAAAAAGCTGGGTAATTTTGCCCATTACGCAGAGCTATGAGAGAGAGAGAGAGAGAGAGAGAGAGAGAGAGAGAGAGAGACTTGTCATACCTGTTTTCTAGACACAAACAAATTTTTTTCCCCTCATAACGAGTTCTTCATTCATCTGCCCGGCCCCGGCCGCAGACAAACTTTGCAATTAAAAGTAGCCGGTTCATCTATATATCCTGATTACAAATACACCCACCCACACACACACACACACACACACATACACACACACACACCCACACACACACACAAGCAGAAGTTGATATTGAGAGAGTAAGATATTTGGTAGAACGCACTGGGCACACATTCCAGATATCGGCAGTTAAATAGTCAACAGCTGAACTATTTTGAGTTGAGGATAGGCCGTGAAGCTAGCGACTGCATCCCATAAAGGTTTGCTGTCACTCAATTTATTAAAGTAAGAAATGGGATTGTGGTTTTACACACACACACACACACACATACACACACAATATTATATCATTAGTGTACGGAACCCATCAAATATAACGTCTAAATATTTAGATAAATATGCTTTAAAAGTCAGAGATTTAACCATTCCCATCCTCCCACCTTTCCTAACTACAATACGGCTATAGGGAGAGACCGAATGGTCATACGTCTGGCAATGCTGCTGGGCGTCACCGGAATTAGATATATATATATATATATATATATACATATTTATATATACATATATATATATATATATACTTATGTATATATACATATAGATACATATATATGAGAGAGAGAGAGAGAGAGAGAGAGAGAGAGAGAGAGAGAGAATGTGTGTGTGCGTAATCTGGACAAACTATTTACTGCCTGGAGGAACAATTTCCACGAGGGAGTTTATCAGCACGCATGCTGATAAAAATCACTTTCAAATATGGACACCGGAAAGTGTAATGAGCGACCTTTCTAAGGAAATGCGCTCTCTCTCTCTCTCTCTCTCTCTCTCTCTCTCTTTCTCTCTCTCTCTCTCTCTCTCTCTCTCTCTCTCATACTATGGGGAGTAAATCTCTTATTCTATGGGGAGAAAACACTACACAAATTCTTTTCGATTCTTCCCACGTAAATATCGATAAAGATATCAGAAATTACTGTACATGATCACGAGAGAGAGAGAGAGAGAGAGAGAGAGAGAGAGAGAGAGAGAGAGAGCACTACCATCTAAATACAAGCTGCCTTTAAGAAACTCCTTCAGTCGACAAAACTATCTTAAATATACTTCGTTCAATAAGGGTACATATTTCTCCTTTCTTTTATTACAAAATATATTTTTTTCAAAGAAATTAATCGGCAACGAAGAGACAAGTAAAATAAATAAAACCTGCCTTCTAAAAACATATTAGACACCTAACACGTCTCGAACTGTCGACCTAACAACGCTAGGACCTCTTCGCTGATGGGAGGAAGGACGCTATTGACTGGTACAACACGTACATACGCTACCGGGGTCAAAGCAATGTCAGGCAGGGCAGCCAATCGGGATTACAGTCTACCCCAAAAGCCCTTCAAAAAGAAAGCAATCGTGCTCCCCCATACAAAAAAAAAAAAAAAAAGTATTAATAGTAGAAAATAGAAAAAGCTTCTTTGAGAACAAGATCTATGAGATAAATCGTTTTAGTGCTAATATTACTTACTCTCTTAAAGAAAACTATTTTCCTTATAAAACAAATACTACCGCTTATACTAGATAGAAAACTAATAGCCATTAGATTCAATGGAAAAAATTAATTGATAAAATAAAATAATGACAACTAATAACAACAATAATAATAACAATTTGAATAAAACTCTTAAGTATTGCCATAGAAGTTTCTTTTTACTTTTACTGATGAAAATCACGAAAATCAAGTTAATTGAATAAGAGGAGAAACTATAAACGGACACTTTCTCTAACCGTATTAAGAAAAACACCAGATATAATCATAAATCCAATTAGTCCTTCACTTCAGCCACATTCATCAGGTTACAAACCGCAAAAAAGGTTCGGCTGAAGTACAAATTTTGCATTCTCTTTAATGAAAAATAAAGTCCCCTTTATTTCAATGACAGTCAAGTTCACGTTTACTGTCAAGATTAAGTTCCACGTTTTGAAATGACAATTAAAATACCAAAGTTGTTTTGGGACAAGGAAAGTTCCCGAAAATGCTATGAAGGTACACTTCTGTACACCTCTTCTGTTCTTATTATTACTATTATCATTATTATTATCAAAGCTACAACCCTAGTTAGAAAAGGAGGATGCTAGAAGCCCAAAGACTTCAATAGGGAAAAATAGCCCAGGGAGAAGAGGAACTAAAGCAATGAACTACATGAGGAAGTTATGAACAATTAAAATAATATATTTTAAGAAGAGTAACGACTTTAAAATAGATCTTTCATACACAAACTATATAAAGGGACTTAAGTTAGCCTGTTCAACATAAAAATAAAAACATTTGCTAACCTTATATATTTACTTACCACCAAAAGACTAATATTTAAAATACAAAATTAAATCTAATATATGAAAGTGAAACAAATTTATAAAACCTTCAAAAAGAGAAGACATGATTGGAAGATTCTGCCCCCAAGATCTCCTGGAATATAAAAGGCCACTAAAATCCCCACTGGAAGGCATGAATTCCAATTACTACTAACAGTTGGGGGGAGGGGTTATTCTTTAT
Organism: Palaemon carinicauda; assembly: GCF_036898095.1. NCBI lineage: Eukaryota > Metazoa > Arthropoda > Malacostraca > Decapoda > Palaemonidae > Palaemon > Palaemon carinicauda. The sequence goes on from NC_090751.1 coordinate 83,612,495, forward strand.
TTTTCAATTTCATTTTCCGTACAGGACTGCTTTTTCTCTATGTACCCACGGGCTTGTAGGATTCTTCTTTTCCAATTGAGGTTGTAGCTTGGTTTATAATAATAATAAAAATAATAATAATAATAATATAAACTAGAGAAAATGTGTATTCTAAGGTGAGTCAATCATAAGTTTTGAAAACTTATTCCAGACTTATCTGCAGTCTCTCTCTCTCTCTCTCTCTCTCTCTCTCTCTCTCTCTCCTAGACTTACACCCCTAACAAAACATGAACGTTACGTAAAACCATTGTTTTCATTCCAAAAGGGTCAGAAAAATCCCTTCGAATATAATAATTGAAAAGACTCGATTCAGACATTTATCACATTGTCAACTGTGTCAATATTGAGTAAATCATTTTTACCTTCCGCTCTTAATTTTTGAAGATATTTCAATTAAGATTTTGCATACTTAAAAAAAAGAGTGCCACTCTCGCTAGATGTGAAATCCATTTTATCAAAGGCATTGTACATTGGAGATGTTTTCAAAAATATGAGATGTGATAATTGATGGGGTATAAAGGACCATCACTTTCTTTTGCCATTTCACTTTCGTTTTTTTGTTTACCGCTGTTGGTGTTGTTGAGGTTTACATATATCAAACTGCAAAAGCTAGCCTGTAAACAATGCATATATATATATATAAATATATATATATATATATATATATATATATATATATATATACACATATAGATAAATAGATATATATATACATATATATATATATATAATATATATATATACATACATACACACACACACACACATATATATATATATATATATATAATCATCCACAACTAGTTCACATATAGGACAAAAGCCACCTAAACATCCTTGGCACATCTTTTCATGGTTCTTCTGTGCCAGTCTATACCAGCAAATATTTCTGGTTCGTCAAACCACCATTGGTCAGATAACAGCCAAGAATGAGTTGATTATTTAGAATACCTGCTAGTAACAACCACCGAGTGTACGACAAGCAGAAAATGAAAACCAGAACTCTCCCCCTTAACCCCGCCACAGGTTCGAACTCCTGTTAGGGAGAGAGAAATGCACCGAGCTTCGATCTTCTTTACATCTTGGTCTGGACAGTTAGCAGAGCTAATTAGGTATTATCAGGTTGATTGCTGGATTATCATGACAATGCCTTCATCATTACTCTTCTTTTTCTTCGGTTCAAAGGCAATTTCCTCGCAAATTTCAAAATGATTAACGTTGTGTTCCCTAGAATAGAAGCAGGGATCCAGGAGTGCTTCCTTCAACTTGCATGATGTATCAGTTCCACCAAGTTGAGCCGTGTAACTTTTTTCATTTAGTTTTAGAATTTTTAAACGAGTTCATTTAGGTGATTTCATATAAACTAACAGTTGAATTGTAGGTTAGAAAAAGGAGTACTCGTATATTATTACTTTGTAACTTATTTTCAAGTGTGATATATGTTAGGCACCAATGAACCACTCGCAATGTACCATGCAATAACCACAATCTTTTATTTCGATAACTGGCTTACGAAGATTCTTCCATATATAGTAAAGAGCAAGTGTCTATATATATATATATATATATAAATTATATATATATAGATACATATATATATATAAATATATATATACATATATATAAATATATATATACATATATATAAATATATATATACATATATATAAATATATATATATACATATACATATATATATATATATATATATGTCATCAACAGTCGTAGTTATTTCCTGTAACGCAGAGTGTTATTGCCAAACGTATATGAAGTAGTCATACTCTGGAGAGAAGGGTACACTCGAATGTGCGTATTTAACTAAATAATTACCCATAATTTTTGCCTGGTCGCGTACAATACTACCGCAATAATTACATTTGAACTACTATACATCCGCGCTCTTCCTACCAAGTTAAAGGCTTACGTAAAACCACTCATGATGCAGATTGTCAGTTGAAAGTGTCTCTGAAATACAATCCACAATATCCAGTTTTAAATCACACGACGTAAAAAAACTGTCAGAATATTACATAACATTAAAAAAATCTCACGGGGCTAATGAGAGACTACTGACATAATTCACAATGTAGGTAATCGCATTAATCTTAAGAGACGAACACACAGGGCTGTACACGCTCCAATGACAATACATTTTAGAAGGCACTCTTTGGAAACCACGCCTGGCACAAGTTCAGGCAAATAGAGAGAGAGAGAGAGAGGAGAGGAGAGAGAGAGAGAGAGAGAGAGAGAGAGAGAGAGAGAGAGGACGTTCTTCTAGCTCACTATGATAGGACTAGAGTACCTATTTAAAACAATACTGTAGGTACTCTAGTTAGAACTAGTATACGCGACCCGTCAATAATGACGCCTAAATATCTAGATAGACATGCACACACAAACACAGACTCAACGTTTCCCAACATCCCCCCCCCCCTTCTAACTACAACACGATAGTTTCGGCAATTTAAGGGATATTGCGATTTCCGCGAGTAGCTCTCGAGGCAGCATCTCTCATCTGGGTATGACTACTCCCTCAACCCGAATGACGAGGCGAGACCAACTAGTCATACGTCTTCAAATGACCCTCAGCATGACATGAAAAAATATATTTACAGTATATCTATCTAAATGTACATACATACATATATATATATATATATATATATATAAACATTTGTTCTAGTATATATGGGAGGCAAAAAAAAATTAAGATTAAAACAGACTATGGCCCATATTATAATTATTAATACCAACTAAGCTACAACCTTAGTTGGAAAAGCATGATGCTATAAAGCTCAAGGGCTTTAACCGTAAAAAAAAATAGCAGATTGAGTAAAGGAAACAAAAAAATAAATAATCTTTATGAGAAGTAACGAACAACTAAAATAAAATATTTTAACGTAACCCGTTACAAAACTAATAAAAACAAAGATGTTTGTAATGAAGAAAACAGTCAAATTAATAACAGTCAGACCCAAAGACGCCCCTATAAACCAGCTACCCTCCTCAAAGGCCCACCATAAACTTTCGATGAAGTAGAGGGGGGAAGGGGTTCAATGGCAGGGGGAGATCTGGAGGGGTGAATTGGCAATTGGGGTAAGGTAACGGTTCCCCCGAAAGCTACCGTCTTACCGCCTTTGCTTAAGCGAGGGCGGAGAAAGTGACAACCGGTAACAGGACGGTAATGAACTGGTACGTTAAACGGCGACGCCCAATTAAACTTGGGAGAGGGGGTAGGCATGGCTGAACATTCTCGGATCTGATAAAGCATTGAGCGGTTTTCCCAAATCATTCTATTCAACTAAAGGCAATACAAAAAAGAAAAAAAAAAAATTGTTCATTTGTGGCCAAAAGAATTTGTAGCTTGACTAAGTTGGATTTAAGTTGCTTCACAATCCAGGAATACTAAATTAAAAAAAAAAAAAAAAAAAAAAATCTTAAAAGAAAAATTGCATGAAACCTAAAAAGCTTAAATTTGAATAAATCCGTAAAAAACATTTAAATATAAATTGAATATCTATAAAACTCTAATCGAAATAAGACGCAAAAAAAGCACCAGCCTAAATAAGAACTTTTATATATACTGTAACAACTTACAAAAACACACAAGACGCAAAACCAATAACATACTCATGTGGGCGTCTAATATCAACTCAAGAGAAAGAAAAAGGAAAGAAAACATTATGGCCACAACGAGACACCAGCCATAAAGAGAAAGGTATACAAGAAACCTTAGACGAGTGAATCAAATAGAATATCCTTTGGGGGGGGGGGAGGAGGTTGGTTCCACCGGGGGTTGGATGGTCGTTTATCACACCCTAAGGAGACGAACCTTATCCATCCGCTATAAAAGGGAATAGCCAAAAAAAAAGTGCAATAAGAAAGGAGGATGGGTAAAAAAAGAGAAGGAAAAGAGCATACCTCAGAGGCACTTGCTGGTTATGCCAGGCTACAATTTCTCATTTCCTTTTAAACGTTTAAAAGGCACTCATGAATGGCAGAGGCAAGGGACAGTGACATTGCCCTATAAAGCAGTACAATGCTCTAGAGACAGAAGACAGACTATACATATAATTAGCACCCTCTACTACCGAGCTAGGACCAAGGAGGGCCAGGCAATGGCTGATGATGACTCAGCGGATAAAATAATAGGCTCCCATAACCCGCCCTCACTAGCTCACAAGGATGGTAAGGTTGCAGCGACCAAAGGATCTAACGAGTTTGAGTGGGACTCTAACCCCAGTCTGGCGATCACCAGTCAGGGACGTTACCATTAAGATAGATTCTAGCGACGAAGACACTAGGCCAACATTCAACATAAAAAATAAATGCCCTTGGGGCAAATCTTACTTAGCAAGACAAGCGGCAGAAAGGAAAAAGATACTTAGATATCTTTAAAAAATCATATATTGAAAAGTGTACTTTCACTAAAGATGGCGTCCATAAATAAATCAGCCCATGACGGAAGCCCAAGGTTTGAAAACACTGGTTATATGGCTACATAATGATGAGGTGATCGATATGATCCATCGCCATAGAGGCTATAGATTAAAAAATGTAAATGGTCCCTCAAAAAAACCACATATATATATACACACACATATATATATATAATATATATATATATATATATATATATATATATATATGCACACATAGCCTATATGTGTGTCCGTGTGTGTATTGAAATCACGACAGATGAATGAGGTAACAGCAGTGTAAAACATGAAATAATACTTGAAATGAAACAATACAAACTTGAGAGAGAGAGAGAGAGAGAGAGAGAGAGAGAGAGAGAGAGAGAATCTTTGTAGCTCAGAGCATCTATCGAAGCCACCATCAGTAAATCAGAGGAGTCAAACAGTTCATCTTGGTCGATTCCAAATTTAAATCTCAATCGATAGTTCCTATTCAAATGAGAACATTCACATGCAAATTCCGACGAGGTGGGTTCAAACTCTAAGCCAATTTTCCCTGGCGCAGTCAGGTCCCCCTCGCCAAGATTGGCCTGCACACTACCAGATAAGCCAATAAATAGGTTCATTTTGATATAGTCAGGACACCAAACATTCCATCAAAACACAAAATAAGATTGTCAAATCATCTTAAATATTCAACTAAAATTCACATAGGTTTAAGGTTCAAAGGCCGCTCATGAATGGCAAAGGCAAGGGACCGTGACAATGACTTAACTAGCAGGACAGTACCCTTGAAAATGTCCATATATACATATGATCAGGACCCAAGCCCCGTCTCCACCCAAGCTAAGACAAGGAGAGTCCAGCAATGGCTGCTGATAACTCAGCAGGTAGCCTTAAAGCCGCCCCCCCCCCCACAAAAAAAAAAAAAAAAAAAAAAAAAAAAAAAAAACATCCTTAGCTCACGAAGATGGCGAGGTTGTACACACTACAGGAAACTCCCGAGCTTGAGCAGGCAAGCGCCTAAAAGGGACGTTTCAAATAGGCCACCATAACGATATGAAATTTATACATCATATGTATTACCATATATGTAGGACTGAAATAGCGTACAAAACTGAGCTCTTTCTCTAAGGTTCGTAGTTTGATACCAACTTACCCCTTATCCACATGTGAATAAGTACAAATTTCAGCTGACAAAAGTTAGGAGGTTACAACCTTAACGTTATACACTTATTAAGACCAAAACTCTATCAATGCACCATGCAAAATTATAATTACCCTTGTCACCTAGCTCTTGTTAATATTCACTTTCATTTTAGTTTGCGCCTAATATTTTCTTCATACCTTACCATCACCAGCAATTTCTCTTTACATTCACCAACCAATACCCAAAAAATTATCATTACCGCCGCATTTTACTGTCACACAATCTTCCAACTACTGTACATCTTTCAGGATCACTGCACCCAGCCAGTCTCTTCTGTGCATACATTCTCACACAACTTCAATTTCATCATACATCCTAATAAAATATATAATCCAGCGCCTACGCCATGAATTCTTGGTAGTCTTCACACCACATCTCTATCGGTTCTGCTGTAAGCTTTTACTAGGTCGCGTAGAACCACATATA
>NC_090751.1:83621588-83624088 GCF_036898095.1 Palaemon carinicauda
AGAGAGAGGACGTTCTTCTAGCTCACTATGATAGGACTAGAGTACCTATTTAAAACAATACTGTAGGTACTCTAGTTAGAACTAGTATACGCGACCCGTCAATAATGACGCCTAAATATCTAGATAGACATGCACACACAAACACAGACTCAACGTTTCCCAACATCCCCCCCCCCCTTCTAACTACAACACGATAGTTTCGGCAATTTAAGGGATATTGCGATTTCCGCGAGTAGCTCTCGAGGCAGCATCTCTCATCTGGGTATGACTACTCCCTCAACCCGAATGACGAGGCGAGACCAACTAGTCATACGTCTTCAAATGACCCTCAGCATGACATGAAAAAATATATTTACAGTATATCTATCTAAATGTACATACATACATATATATATATATATATATATATATATATATATATATATATATATATATATATATATATAAACATTTGTTCTAGTATATATGGGAGGCAAAAAAAAATTAAGATTAAAACAGACTATGGCCCATATTATAATTATTAATACCAACTAAGCTACAACCTTAGTTGGAAAAGCATGATGCTATAAAGCTCAAGGGCTTTAACCGTAAAAAAAAATAGCAGATTGAGTAAAGGAAACAAAAAAATAAATAATCTTTATGAGAAGTAACGAACAACTAAAATAAAATATTTTAACGTAACCCGTTACAAAACTAATAAAAACAAAGATGTTTGTAATGAAGAAAACAGTCAAATTAATAACAGTCAGACCCAAAGACGCCCCTATAAACCAGCTACCCTCCTCAAAGGCCCACCATAAACTTTCGATGAAGTAGAGGGGGGAAGGGGTTCAATGGCAGGGGGAGATCTGGAGGGGTGAATTGGCAATTGGGGGTAAGGTAACGGTTCCCCCGAAAGCTACCGTCTTACCGCCTTTGCTTAAGCGAGGGCGGAGAAAGTGACAACCGGTAACAGGACGGTAATGAACTGGTACGTTAAACGGCGACGCCCAATTAAACTTGGGAGAGGGGGTAGGCATGGCTGAACATTCTCGGATCTGATAAAGCATTGAGCGGTTTTCCCAAATCATTCTATTCAACTAAAGGCAATACAAAAAAGAAAAAAAAAAAATTGTTCATTTGTGGCCAAAAGAATTTGTAGCTTGACTAAGTTGGATTTAAGTTGCTTCACAATCCAGGAATACTAAATTAAAAAAAAAAAAAAAAAAAAAAATCTTAAAAGAAAAATTGCATGAAACCTAAAAAGCTTAAATTTGAATAAATCCGTAAAAAACATTTAAATATAAATTGAATATCTATAAAACTCTAATCGAAATAAGACGCAAAAAAAGCACCAGCCTAAATAAGAACTTTTATATATACTGTAACAACTTACAAAAACACACAAGACGCAAAACCAATAACATACTCATGTGGGGCGTCTAATATCAACTCAAGAGAAAGAAAAAGGAAAGAAAACATTATGGCCACAACGAGACACCAGCCATAAAGAGAAAGGTATACAAGAAACCTTAGACGAGTGAATCAAATAGAATATCCTTTGGGGGGGGGGGGAGGAGGTTGGTTCCACCGGGGGGTTGGATGGTCGTTTATCACACCCTAAGGAGACGAACCTTATCCATCCGCTATAAAAGGGAATAGCCAAAAAAAAAGTGCAATAAGAAAGGAGGATGGGTAAAAAAAGAGAAGGAAAAGAGCATACCTCAGAGGCACTTGCTGGTTATGCCAGGCTACAATTTCTCATTTCCTTTTAAACGTTTAAAAGGCACTCATGAATGGCAGAGGCAAGGGACAGTGACATTGCCCTATAAAGCAGTACAATGCTCTAGAGACAGAAGACAGACCTATACATATAATTAGCACCCTCTACTACCGAGCTAGGACCAAGGAGGGCCAGGCAATGGCTGATGATGACTCAGCGGATAAAATAATAGGCTCCCATAACCCGCCCTCACTAGCTCACAAGGATGGTAAGGTTGCAGCGACCAAAGGATCTAACGAGTTTGAGTGGGACTCTAACCCCAGTCTGGCGATCACCAGTCAGGGACGTTACCATTAAGATAGATTCTAGCGACGAAGACACTAGGCCAACATTCAACATAAAAAATAAATGCCCTTGGGGCAAATCTTACTTAGCAAGACAAGCGGCAGAAAGGAAAAAGATACTTAGATATCTTTAAAAAATCATATATTGAAAAGTGTACTTTCACTAAAGATGGCGTCCATAAATAAATCAGCCCATGACGGAAGCCCAAGGTTTGAAAACACTGGTTATATGGCTACATAATGATGAGGTGATCGATATGATCCATCGCCATAGAGGCTATAGATTAAAAAATGTAAATGGTCCCTCAAAAAAACCACATATATATATACACACACATATATATATATAATATATATATGTATATATATATATATATATATATTATATATATATATGCACACATAGCCTATATGTGTGTCCGTGTGTGTATTGAAATCACGACAGATGAATGAG
>NC_090751.1:83629088-83644088 GCF_036898095.1 Palaemon carinicauda
GTTCGAGATCAGCGCAAGATCCAGTTTCTTGTAGTGTCTGCAACCTCGCCACCCTCGTGAACTAGGGGTGGGGGTTTAGGGGAGAGCCTATAGCTCTACCTGCTGAGGTTTCAGCAGCCAATGCCTGGCCCTCCCTGGACCCAACTTGGGTAGAGAGGGGGCTTGGGCGCTGATCACGTGTATATAAGGTCAGTCACAAGCCCAATGTCCTTGTCACTTGCTTCTGCCATTCATGAGACCTTTGAATGCTAAAATAAAGGCCTTATGCTAAGTCACCATCCTTCTAAACTTGAAGGTATCTGTAATTATAGTATTTAATTTTAACATCCAAGAAAGCCTCCCAGGACGAGATCAATTTCACGAATGGGAGATTCCTTAAGGCCTAAGAGCCAACAAATTTTTTACCCAAGACAAGTTGGATTAACCCGACCTCTCTATTCCCCTTTTATACACAAAATGGATTCTTATGGAGCTAAGACTCGAGCCGTACCTTACAGGAATAAAGGGAATACAGCCTTCTGTCTGTAGGGTAACCCCTGGGGGGGAAAAATTCAATTAACGTGGCTCAAGTCAACACTCATTTTCACACAAGAGGTAATGAACCCCTTGAGATACGGAGGAATCTAGCGAAAGATGAAATTGTATTAGTGCGAAGGAGAGAGAGAGAGAGAGAGAGAGAGAGAGAGAGAGAGAGAGAGAGAGAGAGAGAGAGAGAGAGAGAGAGAGAGAGAGGGAGTCCAAAACTGAAAAAAGCATCATTTCGATATTCGAGTGCATAACCTTACTAGTACAAAAAAAAAAGATAAAATCCAAAAAAACTTACACTACCGTACTTTGCGTTTATATATATATATATATATATATATATATATATATATATGCATATATATATATATATATATATATATATATATATATATATATATATATATATACAAACAATAATAGAAATATCTGAAATCATCACAACCCAACTTATGAAGGCCGAAGAGACCATATACCAATCATTTCAAATAGGGCCCATGATCGTATAGAGTGTAAGAAAATGCTACTATAACCACATGAACAAATATGGAAATGGTGAAAAAGGCGAACATGATAATTCAATAAGAGATCTAAGAATCTTTACCACTTTGCCAAACTAGCAAGAGAAATTCATACCATGATAAATTCAGACCTAAGAGAGCTTAATTTGAACCCAGCAATCAGTAAAGTAAGGCCAATCATAAGCAACAACAGTTACTTAGGACCTTAAATTCAATACAGTACTGTAAACGAGTAATGTAAATCATTAGTAGGACTCAGGCATAAAACTACAATGGAAATGGGAGCTAAAAAAAAAAACCATGGCGTGAATAAATACTAGAGACCACGTAAATATAAGTCACGGGTCACATATAAGAGTAAATGCTCTATTTCAAGATTTTTTTTTTCCTAGCTTGCTCATCCGAGGTACAATTGTGCTGCCTCTGTCTGGGCCATCGTTTTACCTTTGCAAAACAAAAGTTCATGTACAACTTCCTCACCTGAAAGGAAATTTAGTTTCTCTGAAATCTCAAGTTAACTAGATTTCTTCTTTCACTTTCATTCCAGGTGTTCCAATCTTAACAAAATACCACCCGCGTATTTCCATCAGAATTGACATCAATTTAACTTGAACAGCTTCCTCCACCCTTTGCCTAACCTTAATCTCAGAGCAGTGTGTCTCTTCCACACTCACTGGAAAGCAGACGATCACGAAAGCAAGCGTCTTGAAGACAAGCGAGCACAATTATAGCCATCAATAAGATGTTAGATAACACAGACGTTTTTTATTAATTGCGTTCTTAATAAAGGTGTATATCTATGTATTATCAACTTAGGTGTTCATTACTCTCCCTTTTTGTTGTACCATACGAGTTTCACACACGTTTGTGCACTAATGCTATTGTTTTTTTTTTTTTTTTAAATGCAAGCGAGGTTTATTCAGCAAGACAACGAGCTTATAAACAAACAGTTGAGAGCAAGAATGACAAAAAATTAAAACAGTACAAAACATGCGATAACAAGCTAAAATATGTTTCTTTTATCAGAGCGGGGGAGCGCCAGATATAAAAATGAAAAAAAAAAAAAAAAAAAAAAAAAAAAACAAGAACGTTACAGTGTATGAGCGTGTCTGAAACATGTGCGATACATAGTTCTACGTTACCTTCTATCTTGAATTTCCCAGGGTCTCAAACAACACAATACAGTAATGAATACACACATAACTCGTTTAAAAAAAAATCTAACTTTCTAAAGCTTACATACCTCTATTAATGGATTCAAAAGCATAATCGGTTTTCATGAGGCAATAAATTATTAGAAAATTATTTGATTATGAAAATGCTTGTTCTGATAACCGATCAATATTAATGACAGTATTTCCAAGAGCACACTAGTATGGCTATAGATTTCATTTGATTACGGGTTTTGTCGAATTAGCACTAGTATGTAAACACTTATATTGTGTGTGTGTATGTATATATATATATATATATATATATATATATATATATATATATATATATATATATATATATATATATATATACTGTATATGTATATATACATATATATATATATATATATATATATATATATATATATATATATATATATATATATATATATATATATATGTATATATAAATATAATTTTAATCACTAACATTCGTGATTTTCATTTAATCAAATAAGCCACAAATAAGCGTTAAATATCGATTTCACTCTGTTATGGAATTACAATCCCTTAAGGAAATTATAACATTTCTAACAAACTTACCAATCAGCTATAATAGTGTAAAGGTGTTGATTTCGAATCTAAGTACAATTTCTTAATTCGACAGGAATATGTACCACAGAGTCGGAATCAACATATCTCCATTTATAGCCTGATGGTCAAGTCATCCTTATATATCATTGCTACTCGGCGCTAAGGTTTGAATCCTTGCCCGGGCATAAATACTTATATATAAAATTTTCCTATGTTTTTATGATCTATTAACAGAGCGAATTCGATATTAAAAATGTATTAATACCTTACATATCATCAACATCATTACCTAATCCATCGCTTACCTGCAAGAGACGACTTCAAGCAACTGGCGGCAGATCTCCAGCAAAGGCAGGCCAGTTGAGACGCAGCAGCGGTGACGGAGGCAGCGTCAGGCATGCCTCTGCCTCCTCAACGACGCCTTCTGCAGGAAATCCAGAAGGTGGAGAAAACACCCCGACTCCCAACTGGACCTTAAAAGCGCTGAAGGAAATACGCACACGGTAATTGCACGTTCCTTGGGGCCTATAGATTTCGGTTAAGGTCATCCACAGAACCCATTCTGGTCTTGAAATAACAAGTCTTTATTCTGGACCTTTTAATTGATCTTCATTACTCTTCTTAATTGTAATAATTAGTTTTGTTTAACCTAAGAGTATTTAAAGGGAGGAATCCTCTCTCCTTTGAAAGTCTGCCTGGAAGGAGGGAAAAAATCTTTTATACATATAAAAAAAAAGTTCTTTTGTTCTTATTCAGTCATTTCAGAGAATCTGGCCTTTGTGATACGGCCCTTTCTGTTGATTAGAAATAACGCACTATGGAAACATGAATCTGCATAAAAATAAAGATGAAAAAATTGATTGTTAATACTACAATAAACCTTTTCTAGACATATTTTCTTCAAGACATGGCCGGACTTGTTGCAATTATAATTAGTATCATATATTTTTAAGGATTTCTTTCGAAAATATGTTCACATATAATAGATTGGACTTACAAGTAGAATAAATGGATAAGCAAAGCAAAACGATGCTTTTAGAATCAATTATTGTTGTTGTTTCTGATTTCAATTGCTTGAGGGTACATTCAGGCACACTATTCAATCTTACTTTTCTTGTTTATTTTTAATTTTTATAGTTCATACATAAAAGACCTATTTCAATATTGTTACCGTTCTTGAAATACTTTATTTTAACAGTTCATTCCTTCTCGTGTAGTTTATTTATTTCCTTGTTTCATTTCCTGACTGGGCTATTTTTCCCTATTGGAGCCCTTGGGCTAAGAGCATCCTGCTTTTCTAAGTAGGGTTGTAGCTTAGCTTGTAATAATAATAATAATAATAATAATAATAATAATAATAATCTTGCCACAACATTCGTCAGAACAAAAAAATACTAATATTGACTAAAACCAAAATCCTCCTAATTCGTAAATCGCAACTTGATATCAATCTTTTGATGACAGAACCACACACCACAAGCTGACTGTTGTCGCTCGCATCTAAGATGAATCGACCCCCCGTCCTTTTCAACAAATTCCGTCCCAAGGTTACGATGAAAACTTCAACTCGCACAATTTTTACTGAAGTTAAACGAAGCCAGAAAAAAAATACCCAAACTTCAAATCCAAACGACAGAAGTTTCTTTTCAGGTTCCTATCGAGAACTCAAAAGACAAACTGGTGGAATTATAATATTATTTTAAAGAGGAAATTTTGTCTTTTAATTAAATTATATAATGATCAAGTGAGATTTGAAAAGTGGAAGAGAAATCAAAAGACAAACTGGTGGAATTATAATATTATTTTACAGAGGAAATTTTGTCTTTTAATTAAATTATATAATGATTAAGTAAGATTTGAAAAGTGGAAGAGAAATCAAAAGACAAACTGGTGGAATTATAATATTATTTTACAGAGGAAATTTTGTCTTTTAATTAAATTATATAATGATCAAGTGAGATTTGAAAAGTGGAAGAGAAATCAAAAGACAAACTTGTGGAATTATAATATTATTTTACAGAGGAAATTTTGTCTTTTAATTAAATTGCATAATGATTAAGTAAGATTGGAAAGAAAAATAAAAATTATACTACAGAAAAAGTTTATTCTCCCTACAAGAAAACATAAATCCAGGATTAAAAAAAAAGTTTAGAGTAAGAATAGTACGTTAGAGGAGATTTATATTGGGTCATTTCCATGAAAAGATTACTTGGTAATAGGAAACCTACAGGTCATTTCCCGAGGATATAACTTGTAAAAAGGAACATTATACCAATTTTTCTCCGATTAAATTAAACACGAATGAAATACAGGACTTGCATGATGCTCGACAACAGCATTGGCATCCCCTTAAAAAAAACATGAAACTATTGCCAACGATAACCCGATAAACTAAAGTAAAGAATTATATGAATGAACGATTAGTCACCATTATAAGACGTCTGACATTCGGATTATTATTTCTTTCATTGCAATTATGAATGGTACCAAAATGGTAATCATATTACCAAGCAAAATGCAAACGAATAAGATGTTAATTGTTGTTAATGTGAAAAAAGGAGTAAGCAGAGTGAATATACACAAATGTTTTGAATATTCCATTAATAATGATAAAATTGTATAATCATTATCATCATCATCTACTACGCCTATTGACGACGCAAAGGGTCTCTGTTAGATTTCGCCAGTCGTCTCTATTTTGAACTTTTAATTCAATACTTCTCCATTCATCTTCTCCCACTTCACGCTTCATAGTTGTCAGCCATGTAGGCCTGGGTCTTCCCACTCTTATAGTGTTTTGTGGAGCCCTGTTGAAAGTTTAGTGAACGACTCTCTCTCGGGGAGTGCGAAGAGCATGTCCAAACCATCTCCATCTACCCCTCACCATGATCTCACCCACAGTAATAATAATTATAAAAACATACTTTGTCTAGCCCCAATGTCCTCTACAAATTCTAATAACTCCACACTCACATATCTACAGGTTCGGTTAAGATGGCCACACATTTCGTGTGACACAGGCCATTGCGATACCTACAGGTCCTGAATAAAACGTTACAAAGGTTTTTGTAGTTTCTGGGAATCTCATTTCTATTTTCCCATATATCCATCTATGAGATCGGTCTAAAATGAACTGACAGATATAGAAGTAGAAAAAAAAAAGGGAAAGCAGGAGCCAGAAGTAAGTTCTTAATGAAAGTCACAACTAGAGGGGCACTCAGTAGAGCACAGACCTCCACCGAGGCAGCTTATTTCTCGACCGTTTGTTCGACCTTAACATGTATTAATTGGCGTGGATTTTCGTACACTCAAATACGAAACAAGATTGAAAGCTCTGTGACTACGATGTACAAACGTATGGCTGATAAAGCAAATTGGACATTTTACTTGACCGTAACCTTCCAAATTTAATCATTTCCAGCTTTTAACATAAGTTAATCCCTACAAATTTCATTACTCTACGATTAAAATTGTGGCCAAGAAGCTGTTCACAAACAAACACACAAACAGGGGGGAAACAACAACCTTCTATCTTCGTTGGCGGAGGTAAAACCCTTTCCGTCATTCAGTCTTAACGTCCTTCCTTCAGTTTATACCAATTTTCTTTCAATAACGGATAAGAAGCCACAGAGGAAACATTTTACTTCACGGAACTACGGCCAAAAATTTACCCAATCAAGATCACTGGCTTAATTTCAGAACACATAACATATCCTTTTATCTTTTCTTTTTAAACACATTTCGGTTTAATTATTCTAAGTATTATAAGATTGCAATCATTCCAATTAATGATTGTTTTTGCAATGTCAAAGATTAACTACATCAAATGTGAGAGGAAACACAAGGGGATAAATATACTGGATTACTGACCCTCCAAAACCGCAACAGAACCGATGTCTTGTAAGAGACAACAATTAACATCACATTGCTTAATGAATATATATATATATATATATATATATATACATATATATAACTATATATATATATATACATACATATATATATCTATATATATACATACATATATATGCATATATATATATATATATACACACATATATATATATATATATATATATATATATATATAAGAATTCCTAAAGAAAAAAAATATGTAACTGTTTATCGGGTAGGCCTGCAAAGGTATTCTGAACTGTATCATTACTATACATGTCACGTAAATGATAGCTACAGTCTTAAGTAGTTATACATTACAGTAAATAGACGCAGTTATACTTAAATTAATAGCATATTCAAATAATTCATAATATATTCTAAACTACTTTACTTAACGTGGTAAACCAATAACTTCAAATGCTTTAACTAACGTGGTAAACCAATGACCTTCAAACACTTTATCTAACGTGGTAAACCAATAACTTTTGTATATTTTATCGGACGCAGTAAACTAAAATCCTTTAGATACTTTATCTAATGCGGTAAACCAATACCTTTAATATAATTTCTCTAATGTGGTAAATCAATAACTTTTAGATACTTTATCTGACGTGGTAAACCAATAGCTTTTATATAGGCTAATTTATCTAACATGGCACACTAATAAACTTTAAATACTTTCTATTATCTAACATGGTAAACCAATAACTTCAATTGCATTATCTAACGTGGTAAACTAACAACTTTAAATGCTTTACCTAATGTGGCAAACCAATAAGTTCAAATGAATTATCTAACGTGTTAAACCAATAACTTAAATTACTTTATCTAACGCAGTAAACTAATAACTTCAAAATGATTTATCTAACGTGGTAAACCAATAACTTCAATTGCTTTATGTAACGTGGTACACTAATAACTTCAACTGCTTTATGTAACGTGGTAAACTAATAACTTCAAATGATTTATCTAACGTGGTATATCAGTAACTTCAAACACTGTAATTTACTCGGTAAACCAATAATAAACCCCTCTTTAATTATTGGAAACATTATTAAATCAGTTTACAACCTAATGCTGTTCTTGAAATATTTTATTTCAATTATCAATTACTTCTCTAATAGTTTCCTTATTTCCTTTCCTTACTCGGCTATTTTCCCTGTTGGAGCCCTGGGGCTTATAGCATCCTGCTTTCCCAACTAGGGTTGTAGCTTAGCTAACAATAATAATAATAATAATAATAATAATAATAATATCTTCGGATGGAAAACATTCTCGCTCTTTTGTATTCAGCGGTCCCATATCTTTCAAAAATACATAATATAAATAAACAATACCAGTAATACAAATATAAATAAAAAGATATGAATAAGAAACTAAAACTAAAAATAGATACAAAATTATATTCACATAACAATAAAAGCTATTTTTAAAAAAATATACACAAGGAGGAAAATATATATTAAAGTGTTACTGCACAATCTGGATCAATTTATACAACAGAAAAAAACCTTATGAAGTAAAATGAGTTTTCGAAGAAAAACGAGAAAATAATACATTTGAGAGAGAAAAACCACAAATTTCAGAGGAAAACCGGAGAAAAAAAATTCTTCAGAGAAAAAAATAAACAAAATTCAGAGGAAAATCGAAGGCAAAAAAAAAAAAAAACTTCAGAAAAAAAAATTAAACACTTCAGAGTGAAAAAAAAATGAGGAAAACCATTTCAGAGAGAAAAAAAAATTAGAGGAATAATTACGGAAAAAAAAATTAAGAAAACCTCTGCAAAAAATATGAAAAAATACTTCCCTGGAATATGCTTTAAACCCAAACATACAAACAAAAAATTTCCGGGCGAAAAAAAAAACAAAAAACAAAACAACAACAACAACAACAACTAACCTTTGCAAACGCATTACGATAATATAACCAAGACGAGGAAGAAGGAATGTGCCAACTCAGCACACCTTTCAGCCCCTCAGAAAGGAACTGATTAAGCAGAAAGTGAACGGGAAGCTACGATCATCTGATACACAAGAGGTTTTCCAGATGGAGAGAGAGAGAGAGAGAGAGAGAGAGAGAGAGAGAGAGAGAGAGAGAGAGAGAGAGAGAGCGCGAGAGCGAGAGAGAGAGAGAGAGAGAGAGAGAGAGATTCTGCTTTATCAAGTATGATTAGCTTCTATTCTATGTTTCCTTATTTCCTTTCCTCACTGGGCTATTTTCCCTGTTGGATACCTTAGGCTTGTAGCTTCCTGCTTTTCCAACTAGGGTTGTAGCTTAGCTAGTAGTAGTAGTAGTAGTAGTAATAAAAATAATAATAGCTGCATCGGCAGAGTTTATTTTCTTATCCAATTTTTCTATTTTCCGGATAATTCTCTTCTATAGAGCGCTGCAATCAGCCAGCAGACTTGAAAAATTCATCAGTCAGTTGACTGATGATTTTTTCAAGTCTGCTGGCTGATTGCAGCGCTCTAGAGAAGAGAATTATCCGGAAAATAGAAAAATTGGATAAGAAAATAAACTCTGCCGATGCAGCTATTACTTTCAACTCAACTTGCCTAAAAGAGGGTCTCCTACCACAATAATAATAATGATAATAATAATATTAAACATAATAATCTTATTTCTAAGTTTTGAAAAGTTTAATTGGACTTGACACTATTAATGCACATCAACTAAAACGAAGTTTAAGCTTAAACATCCAATCACAGCTTCCTTTTGATAAATGAACTTTAGCCAGATTTCAGAAAATTGGTTACTTAACGATCAAACTCTCCAACGAGGATAAATCCATTAATAACTGTCCAAATGAAATTAAAATTCTGAAATTGATTAAGTCTTCGGAAGAGAGACGAATGATTGACTGATTGATTGATTTGTGCCAATTGATGGCGAAGCGACTGCTGTGGTCGACGTCGGAAATACAGTAAATGATTTAGACCAAAAATGTGATAAAAACAAATATATGAATCTTTCAATTAACGATCAGAATTGATGAAAACTTGTAAAACCAGACGATCAATGAAATTATTGGAATAATTACAGTTTGCTAAACAAATTATATAGTAAACGATTCTATAAAGGGGTTATGGATGATATACAAATATAGCAGAAAAGAGACTAGATGAGCACTCAGTAGAGTACAGACCTCCGCCATGGCAGCTTATTTCTCGACCTTGAACTTTGACCTTAACATGCATTAATTGGCGTGGATTTTCATATAGTCAAATATGAATTAGGTTTGAAGTCTATGTGACAACGTTCGCCATACTTATGTCTGATTACGCGAATTTGACCGTAACCTTTGACTTTGACCTTCCAAAATTTAATCATTTTCAGCTTTTTACATGACAGTTATTCCCTGCAAGTTTCATTACTCCATGATTAAAATTGTGATAAGGAAGCTGTTCACAAACAAACACAAATAGGGCGTACAACATAACCTTCCAACTTCGTTGGCGGAGGTAATAAAATGAGTACAGACTCTATCTATAGGAAAGCTGATTGTCAGTCACCATCACAAATGAGAGCCATAGAACCGTAAGGGGCCACCAGAACAACTTCCTCTTATAAAGTTGAATTGCCTGTTTTCCCTACCAATAAAGGTCTACGCCATAAATGGCAGAGGCAAGGGACAGGACAATGCCCTAAACATTGACCATATATAATCAGGCACCTATCCATCAAGTTATAGGACCAGGAAGGGTTAATCAATGGCTGCTGATAACTTTGTCAGGTAGACATAAACTATAGGTTGCCCTAAACTCGTAAACCACAGGCCCACAAGCATGGCGAGGTTGCAGACACCTCAAGAAACTATCCAGCTAAATCTAGAACTCCCGTCCAACAGATCCCCAAACAGGGACGTGTCCAATAGGATACAGCAACTTATAATAATAAGATTATCCTTTCAACTGCTATAGTAAAAAACTCTTCACTTGTTTGAGGGTACACTCTGGCCCACTATTCTTAGTTCTCTCCCTCTTGGTTTTCATTTTTTTTATAGTTTATATGTGAAAGGTATAATCTAATGTTACTGTTCTTAAAATATTTAATTTTAATTGCTCATTATTTCCCTTGGAGTTTATTCATTTACTTATTTCCTTTCCTCGCTGAGCTATTTTTCCTTGTTAAGAGACCCTTGGGCTTGTAGTATCATTTGCACCCCCAAACTGATTTTTCCCCCCTTTTACTTTCAAAACCTCCCGATGTTACTTATCATTTCATACACGGATGGCCTCCAAAAATAAAATAGAAAAATAAAAACCCTTGCACTTTGGTCAATGCAACTTTATCTACCCTTGCGCATTGGACTAATCAATCGCTTGACCCGGAGGTCAACTCCCTGAGTGCACTTCGGGAGAAAGGTAATGAAATCACCAGCTGGATAACCTATAACTACTATAAGCTTTTTATTACAGCTGCAAGCCATCGGTAACCATTCGGTCATATACTCAGTAATACTAGTAACAAAACTTATGTACCGACTAATTAATGTCTGGCATTGACGCATAGACACTGCCAGTAAGACCCCAACCCCACCAAACCGACGAGGCATCCAAATAAGGCAACATTTCAAACATGCCTTCAACAAAACAGCATGGAACAGGTTCTAATTTTAGCGATTAGATAAAAGAAATGTGTATTAAATCCTCCGTTTAAAACAATGCATAACAGCCACCTAACAGACAAACTGGTACAAACATCCGGGTAGCGGGGGAAATAAAACAAGCACAGTAATGCGTTATGAAATAGGAAACAAATAAAAAACATGAGGAAATTGAAAAAAATGGCGTCCTGAGAGTAACTGTAAGGGGGAGGAGATAAAGAGTGAAGCATACAATTAGACAGCGAACGAAGGTGAAGAATGATATGGAGAGAAGAGGTTTGGTGGAAGAGGATACATTTGTTAGATGGCATTGGAGAGGGCGCATCGGGCAACCGACCCCTTAATGTAGGGATAACGGTGGAAATGAAGAAGATTGTTGTCTAAAGTGCCGGTGCAGTAAGTTAAGAAAATGTAAAAAACTTCTACGGACGAAACCAATCATATATTGGGCAAAAAAGTTAAATAAATGGAACCAGGAACCGCGGTTAGTGTCAACGTCCTGTTATTAAAGATTTGAATAAAGAATCACACAATTGAGGAAGCAAGAACGTCATTGTATTTGCAAGTGAAGAAACTCCAATCGTGTGGGAGTGATTCTGTCATTTCTCCCACACTAAGTGGAAACTGTGGGAAGGTGGGTAACGGGGGTGGTACGTAAGCATTCCGTTGTGGGAAGATCAGGTTATTGCAGAATGAGAGGTATAATCAAGTAGGAATCTCAAACCACAAACGCCAATAGCATATTTGATCCATTAGCTCTGAGAGAGAGAGAGAGAGAGAGAGAGAGAGAGAGAGAGAGAGAGAGAGAGAGAGAGAGAGAGAGACTTTCGCGTTCATGCGACGATGGACACCAAAAGTGAAACTGAAAAGAATGGCTTATAATAAATTACTGCTGTAAATTATAACTCTGACGTTTGGCGTCGATATAAACAACACATACTTGAGCAATGGC
Organism: Palaemon carinicauda; assembly: GCF_036898095.1. Classification (NCBI taxonomy): domain Eukaryota; kingdom Metazoa; phylum Arthropoda; class Malacostraca; order Decapoda; family Palaemonidae; genus Palaemon; species Palaemon carinicauda. The sequence goes on from NC_090751.1 coordinate 83,641,341, forward strand.
ACCCCCAGAATACTTGGATAATGAAGAGCATACCATAATACATAGTAAACGATGATTTATATAACAGACTTACACCACGCACATCACGGATATGTTACATAACTCCGCTATAACAATCAGTAAGAAGATATAAATCCATCTATTTGTTACTTATTACTTTTGCATTCGTCAATTATCGTCCTCTGCGTCATTTTCTCTCTTATTGTTAATTTTTTGCATTTCAATTCCTTTACAGACTAAGGTTGCAGCTTGACTTTTAAAATAGCACGAACATAAACACTATTATTATTAGTAGTAGCAGCAGTAGCTACAACTAGTTGGAAAAGCAGAATACTTTAAGACCAAGGGCTCCAACAGGGAAAATAGTCCAGTGAGGAAAGGAAATAAAGAAAGAACCGAAATAATTCCATTTAATTCCCATGCGTGAAAAGAAAACCAGTCAAACTGCTCGAACAATTCTACTTTCCAGTCACAAGCAGTCTTTAAAAAAATTCCAGGCTTTCCCATTTCTTTAATGAGATCAAAGAATTTTCCTTTCCAATTTCCGTCCTCTATCATTTCGTCATTAACTACTCTTCGCCAAGAGAAGGACGGTCAGTCCTCGATGGTATTAAAGTGAGTTGATGGATGTGTTTGCATGTTTCATAATTGCAAACGTGTATACACACATACATACACACACACACACACACACACATATATATATATATATATATATATATATATATATGTATATATATATATATATATATATATATATATATATATATATATATATATATATACACAATCTATAAACACAAATGCAGCATATATATATATATATATATATATATATATATATATATATATATATATATATATATATATATAATCTATACACAAAAAATGCAGCATATATATATATATATATATATATATATATATATATATATATATATATATATATATATATATATATATATATATATACACAATCTATAAAAACAAATGCAGCAGTACAAAGGCCTAAGACGTCATTTATTTGCTTGTGGGTTGGCTAGTTTTCCTCACCACGCTGGCCACTGTGGATTGGCGATGGTGGGAGACTTTTGTCTAATCTTACAGTAAACCAACTTAGTACTGTAGGCTTGCCCTGACTATAACAGCTTCGCTGATCATGACGATACACAAACCCTTTCGTCACATTAAGGTATCCCCACTTTATTCGTGAAAATATAACTATGGCTATGGCATTTCAACAATCACTATTGAAATACCTTTTCGCACATAAACAGGTATATTAGGCAAACCTTCTTTAACTTAAACAAGTCTTTTAGCAGAGGGCAGACATCAGATTTCAGGAGCAACGATACCTTATAATTCTGACTAAAAGTTCTACTAACATAACTAACCCTATAATTCTAATCATCATTATTTTGTTAAATACGGTCCTAATATCAAAAGGCAAAGCATTGAATGATGATGCAGAATTGACCAACAAAAAGAGAATAAAAAATACGTATGAAATTTCTGATTTTTAAGAACCTATTCACTTATTTTGGTAATTAAATGCAGAAGAATAATATGTAAAATAAGATGCACTTTCAGTGTATATTCAAATAGAGACCGAAAAGCCGGAAAAAATGGGTCCTTGCAAAATCCAATATACAAATTATTGTCTCTAAAGTAATTAGAAACCAATAAGAAAATTTATTTTAAAAGCAAACACCTTCCGCTAGATATACTCCCGAAAGACGATCATGATACCAAAAATGACGTCACGGTTACTATAAAAGAAAAGAAAAAACCGAGAGTAAATTTCCTGAGTCGTGTTCTTGGCCAATTGAAAATAAGCTTGCAACTTATGCAAATATGATATTACTCTCTCTCTCTCTCTCTCTCTCTCTCTCTCTCTCTCTCTCTCTCTCTCTCTCTCTCTCTCTCTCTCTGCATCAATATCATCTTCACTCTTATTATTATTATTACAAGCCAAGCTATAGCCCTAGTTGGAAAAGCAAGATGCTGTAAGTCCAAGGGCTCCACCAGGGAAAAGTAGCCCGGCGAGGAAAGGAAATGAGGAAATAAATAAAGCACAAGAAGAGAAGTGATAAACAATCAAAATAAAACAGTTTAAAACAGGACCAACAATAAATTATATCTATTTTATATAAATTACAAAAACTTCAAACCCGCCCCCAAAAAAGAAAAGAAATAAGTACAGATTCTCTCTTTGCCCCAATCTCATCCTCACTACGTACACAGTCACATGTCTGTTAAATCTATCAACAGACATAGCTGAATTAGTGCAAGGATAATGTTAAACCCAAACTGAGAAAATACGACATTGGATCAACCCCAGAATATTCTTTGGCTAAATGCAACGCATTTAAAATTCTAGGTGTCACTCTCCCAAGGACAAAATAATCCAGAAGAACCCGTTTTTTACCAACACGTTCTGGATATCATTCTGTTTAGACTCCAGCAGTGACTCATCCTAAAGCACTAAAGAAAAACTTGGAGTCCTATTAAACTTGTCAACCCCGATCTTGGAATTAATATTAGTCGCCAATGATATTTCTATTTTTTTCTCATTGAAAAATCCGTTCTTTTGCTACAAGAGAAATTTACCACAAGTTACAGCTTGGCTTCAAAAGATAATAATTATTGCTGAAATTTGTTGCACCGACTCTTGAAAATAAAATAGCTGCCACTATGGCTTTCATTATTATTTTACATGTGAAATCACTATTAAGGAAAAATACAGTA
>NC_090751.1:83651588-83659088 GCF_036898095.1 Palaemon carinicauda
GAGTATTTCGAAACTTTAAATACAGAATGTGAGGTGAAAATAACGAGGATTTCTTTGTACCAAACCAGGTGAAAAACAACCTGATCGTAACAGTTACTCTCACCGTGTGAACCTGTAGAAGAGAGGTAATACGACGTTGCACATTTGACCTGACGTGAAAGAAAAAAAGATGCTGGAAAAAAGTAGGATAAAAGAAAGAGCGCTTCTTTTAACCTGTCATCCAGAGGTCCGGAAAAGCAATTTACAAAAAAGCTTTCCTTAACCATACGCCTGAATTGCTCTCTCTCTCTCTCTCTCTCTCTCTCTCTCTCTCTCTCTCTCTCTCTCTCTCTCTCTCTCTCTTTTACTAAGCATCGCTTTCTTTCCCTGTGATCACAAGAAGCGCTTTTCTGTATTGCACCTCTAAAGGAAAAAAAAAAACTATTAACTAGAGGGGTACTCAGTAGAGCGCAGACCTCCGCCGCGGCAGCTTATCTCTCTACCTTTTGATTAACCTGGACCTTGACATTTGACCTTAGCAAGGATTTTCATATCCTCAAATATGAACCAAGTCTGAAGTCTCACTGACAACGAAGTCCAAACTTAAGGCTGATTAGGTGAATTGGACATTTGACCTTAAAAAATTTAATCATTTCCAGGTTTTTTACATAACAGTTAATCCCTGCAAGTTTCATTACTCTATGATTAAAATTGTGGTCAGGGAGCTGTTCACAACAATCACACAAACAAACAAACAGGGGATAAAACATACAGTAACCTCCTCCAACTTCGTTGCCACAGGAAACAAGCAAGAATTTTCCCTTGGTTAAAGTAAAGGAAAATCTACAACAACAATAATAATAATAATAATAATAATAATAATAATAATAATAATAATAATAATAATTCACAATAGCATTCTTTTCAAGACGCCTCCATTTCCATTTTCAAGATAATGCTATAAAAAAAAAAATTCCATTGCATGCAATTTTTATGGAATATATACAATTACTTTTTTCAATTGCATACTAATATAATTTATATAAATATTCTTCTTAACTGAGCATATAAGCTGGCAAAATACATTAATCTTCTATTTTACCATCTGAACCAAAATCAATGTTGTCTCAAATAACGAATGTGATTACTACATATAAAAATAAGGCTGTATATCAGTTTAGTGAGATCGGTGTTACTGTATGGACATGAGTCGTGGTATGGCAATGAAGCAACATCCAACTAGTTTTGTAGATTTGACAACAAAGGATATTGGGAGTTGAATGGCAGGACAGAAGTAGAAATGAAACTATAAGAGAGATTACTCAAGTGCCATATGTGGATGAGATCATGGTGAGGGGTAGATGGAGATGGTTTGGGCATGCTTTTCGCACTCCCCTAGAGAGATTAGTTTACCAAAGATTTTACTGGGCTCCACAAGGCACTAGATGAGTTGGAAGTCCCAGGCCTACATGGCTGAGGAGTATGAAGCGTGAAGTAGATGATGAATGGAGAAGTATTGATTTAAAAGCCCAAGATAGAGACGACTGGCGAAATCTAACCGAGGCCCTTTGCGTCCGTCAATAGGCGTAGGACGAGATGATGAGGATGATGATAACAGTGATAATAGTAAAATAATACAGTAGATAATCTAAAGAGATACTATTGATATAGTTCCAACACTCGATTCCTCCAAATAGCTATACTAAAATGCAAATTAAACTCGAAATGGTTTTAATAACTGGAGATTTCATAGCTGGTTAATATCGGTAATTCAAAACATAATATGATGCAAATGACTCGACCCATCTCATATCATAACAGTATTGACTATTCTCATAAATAGGTTTATTATGGCTTAATTTCATATTACTGTCTGGTTCCCTTTTAAATTCGACTCATCGATTTAATGAATTCATTATTGACTCAATTTACCTCATTTACGATTTTATGTCTGGGCGCAATTGATCTCATTAAAAAATTCTTCATTGACTCAATCTATCTCATTTATGACTTCCTAATCAATAATGAGATCAATAGCGTCACTAAAGAGGCCATTAAGAGATCAGTTGAGTCAATAAAAAAGTCCTAAATGGGGTAAATTATGTCAATAAATAGTCATAAATGGGGTAGATTAGGGTAATAGATAGTCATAAATGGGATAAATTGAGTCACTAAAGAAATCATTAATGAGATCAATCGAGCTAAGAAATAAAGTCACAAATGAGATAAATTGGTTTATTAACTCAACTGATCGCATTAACGATTTCAGTACTGACTCATCTCATTTCAAAACTTACTTCCTTATTGACTCAAATAATGTTATTCCTGACTTAATTGTTAATTAATATCTCTTCTTAATGACCCATTTCATGGAATTTATTATAACCATCAGTTATTAAAAGTAGTTCTTAAAGAACATAACTAAAGTTCATGAACGCTACTGGATACTAAAAAATGCTACTAAATATCCTAAGGACACAAAATGTATATTTTAAAAAGAAAGAACTGAAAGAAAACATGAAGTAAAATGAAAAGTCAATGAATAATTAAGGATTACCATTTCAATTATGTAAATATTCAAGATAAAAAAAAATACATATAGAAGCTACAAGTGGTCCACAGATTACCAATTCACTTTTCATCAAAACTTGGTATAACTAGAGGGGCGCTCAGTAGAGCGCTGACCTCCGCCGCAGCAGCTTATTTCCCGACCTTTTGCTCGACCTTGACCTTGATCTTAACATGCATTAATTGGCGTGGATTTTCATCCACTCAAATATGAACTAAGTTTAAAGTATCTGTGACTGTGACAGTGATGTCCAAACTTATGGCTGATTACGTGAATTGGACATTTTACTTGACCTCACCTTGACCTTCCAAAATATAACAATTTCCAGCTTTTTACATAACAGTTAATTCCTGAAAGTCTCATTACTCTACGATTAAAATTGTGGCCAGGAAGCTTTTCACAAACAAAACACACAAACAAACAAACACACAAACAGGGGGTAAAGAACATCAGCCTTCCAAATTCGTTGGCGGGGGTAATTATAACATCGTCTTCTCCTAATTCCTGTAATCTAATGCCCATTGCAAATTAAACGAGACACCTTTGTAATGACGCTACCAAAGTGTTTATTCTACAAGATCTCAAAGTCATTTATACTTGTAGTAGGGCCAGTAGCATTTAGGTGCCTTTGAGCAACAAGGGTCATCTTCGGGAGTATGAGATCATCATCATCATCCCCTCCTACGCCCATTGACACAAAGGGCCTCGGTTAGATAGGAACGTTAACTATGAGATCATTAATTATAATTTACAGAATAGAACAATTGCTGTTGTTCTGATAGAATTCTGCTTAATTATGTCCAGATGATCAAGGCTTATGTTGATTAGAGTTGTTTTAATATTTGATTAGTACTTCGTATAAAACTATGTGTTCATTAGTTTGGGTTTTAAAGATGGCAAAAGTAAACAGAGTCATCAATGCTAAAGGTAAACAAAAATATGAAACATTTTCCTCTCTAATTTTTTTTATTCTGATGTGAAAATGAAAAAGCGGTTCAATACCGCTGCCATTAACCATGACCCGAAAATTATCTTAGATGCTTCCACCTACCATGACTCAAAAATTTACCTGGACATTTCTGTCAACTGTGACCCGAAAAATAAGTATACGCTGCCGCCATCCATGATACGAAAACTAATTTGGACTCTGCGATCAACAAAGAAAGGAAAACTAATTTGGACACTGTCTTAAACAATGGCCGGAAAACTAATTTGGACACTGTCTTAAACAATGACCGGAAAACTAATTTGGACACTGTCTTAAACAATGGCCGGAAAACTAATTTGGACACTGTCTTAAACAATGACCGGAAAACTAATTTGGACACTGTCTTAAACAATGACCGGAACACTAATTTGGACACTGTAACCAGCAATGACCGGAAATCTAATTTGGACACTGTCTTAAACAATGACCGGAAAACTAATTTGGACTGTCTTAAACAATGACCGGAAAACTAATTTGGACACTGTCTTAAACAATGACCGGAAAACTAATTTGGACACTGTCTTAAACAATGACCAGAAAACTAATTTGGACTGTCTTAAACAATGACCGGAAAACTAATTTGGACACTGTCTTAAACAATGACCAGAAAACTAATTTGGACTGTCTTAAACAATGACCGGAAAACTAATTTGGACACTGTCTTAAACAATGACCAGAAAACTAATTTGGACTCTCTTACACAATGACAAGAAATCTAACTTACTTAAACATTGTCATCAACTATGGCACGAAAACTTAAGAGTTTAGGAAATACTGTGCCTAATAAGTTAAATTGATCTGAAATTAATAAAAGCAAAAATCCGGCAACATTATATAAATTCTTATGACTGCCGATGTACCAACTGTGTGTCACACAATTGTACATAATTATTTTGTATATATTATGCTTGTATCTGCGCTCTTCCCTCGCACTAAAAAGAACCTGAATGATCATGTCTCCGTTTTGCTCTGTAACATTGTCTGTCTCTCGAACAGGTCATGTCCTGTTGCCTTGAGGTTTTGTATATAAAGAAGAGTGTTCCTTAATAAATAACTCAGTCGTTTCCAATCTGCCTTTGAGTTCACAACTCCTCTCGGCCCGTCACACCGACGTGGACATGGGGGACTGTGTCATATTTCATGAATTACTGATAAAAAAAATAACCATAAAGTTTTCTTAAGCAATTCTCTGAATGAGACTTTATAATAAATAATAGTGTAATTTTGTTTGCAAATAAGTAAATAAATAAATAAGCAAAACATGTATGCAAAGTTACAAGATAAAATATGAATATGAAAAACACGTCTAAATGTCCAAAAATATCTTGTGGAAAGTATTAAAAAGAATCTAATATGCTAGTATAATGTAAAATAATAAATATAACACTTATTACTAGGGAAAATGTACCAATATATATATATATATATATATATATATATATATATATATATATATATATATATATATATATATACACATATATATATATACAGTATATATATATATATATATATATATATATATATATATATATATATATATATATATATATATAATTGTGTTTAAAATACATTTTACATTTCTCTTACAAATATTTACCTTTCTAAACTATTCCCTACCATGGTTAGTTAGACAACTGCTTTCATTCTTTTTTCACTCACCTTTCTTAAATTGCGGCAGAGTTCTCTTGCTTGATGGTACACTCTGGAACACTATTCTATCTTATTTCTATCCTCTTGCTATTTTGAAGTCTTTATGGTTTATTTAAGGCAGATTCATTATTTTTAAACATCTCTTGTAGTTTATTTCCTTATTTCCTTTCCTCACTGGGCTATTTTCACAGTTGGAGCCCTTGGCCTTGGAGCATCCTGCTTTTCCAACTAGGGTTGTAGCTTAGCAAATAATAATAATAATAATAATAATAATAATAATAACAACAACAACAATAATGATACTACTACTACTACTACTACTAATAATAATAAATAAATAAATAAATAAAATATTCAGAACTTGCACTCAAAATGACTAAACCACACCAGGACCTAAGCCTCCAAATATTACGTGGGATGAGTTATGCGTCTTTCAATAACAAGGATGCAATCCAGAAAAAAAAAAAAGACATCAGCTGATCAAGCAAAACAGACTCGGCTCAAAAGGTGGCGTTATTAATGAACTTCCTCTAACAGGTGAGAAGTCACACCAGACCAATTAATGAAAAGAATTCCAGCCTGTCTGCGACATTCAAAATCAAAGGTTGAATTGGATCTAAAGACCATTCTGATTATAATAGATAATCCTTTGATGTTGATTGAATAAAAGTCTTTTCATTGAGTCGCCATCAACACATCGCGGCCTGTTGCGTGGAAAATAATCGCCCACAAAGTAAGATGTGAAACTCTCTCGCACAAAGGAACCATTGATAACAAGCCTTTGGAAAGGGCAGACGTTTGTAATTCGCATAATCTAAAATATTATCATACGTCCAACGCATGAACATATAAAGAATGTTCATGTAATTGATAATAATGATAATTCTCCTAGAAATTCCCAACCTGTAATAATACTTCAATAATTACATAATAATCTCCCATAATAACTCTGACCATGCTTTGCATTCAGTTCGTCCCAGACAGTACCATCCTGGTCGCAGTACCATAGGTATGCTGTTAATTCTAATAGTCAAGCCTCCTCCCATCACAAGGTCCACTAATACACAGTATTCTAAATGTTTTATTTCAGCTGTGAAAAAGTTGTGGAATGATCTTTCTAATCAGGTAGTTCAATCGGTGGAACTTATAAAGGCTGACATAAGTCTCTCTCTATAGTATAAAGAGAGCTTGGCTAATAATAATAATAATAATAATAATAATAATAATAATAATATATGAAAGTTCTGTTTTAATGTTATTACTGATCTTGAAAAAAATTATATAGATTGTTCATTACTTCCCTTGTAGTTTACTTATCTCTTTATTTCCTTTCCTCACTGGGCTACTTTTCCATATTGGAGCCCTTAGGCTTATAGCATCCTGGTTTTCCAACGAGGGTAGTAGCTTAGCTAGCAATAATAATAATAAAAATATTAATAATAATAATAATAATAATAATAATAATAATAATAATAATAAAACACTAGAAAGTATGGACACAAAACAAAATGCTCGTAAAGAAACGCATTTAGCTCAAAGACAAGTTTCTTCTAATGGAGATTCTTATACAAACAAGAAATAAACATTTAAGGAAAGAAAGAAAGAGAAATTCCCCCGGTTCCCTTGAGGCCATTACCAAGACAAATTAAATTCGAGAAGATTCTCAAATCTTTTCGCTCACAACAGAAGATTAAATTAACTTCGAAATGCATTGTGTCGTTTCAAATGATTTGGTTTTTCGTTTACTTTTCTGATAAGCTAAATTTTCCTTTCGCAATGAGAATCCAAGGTAGCGTTAATTTTCCCTTCGCTCGAAACTGTAAAGTAATGTTAATTTTTCCTTTAGATCGAACCCTTAAAATTATAATTATTTTACATCAGTTAGAAACCATAAAATCACGTTAATTTTACCCTTTGCTAAAAGTAGTAAAATGCTGCTAAAGTATATATCTACTCTTAGCTAAGTAAGTACATATCTAGCCTTAGCTAAAGTATATATCTACCCCTAGCTAAAGTATATATCTACCCTTAGTTGAAGTATAAATCTACTCTTAGCTAGAGGCCATATCTACCATTAGCTAAGTACAGATCTATCCTTAGCTAAAGTATATATCTACCCTTAGTTGAAGTATATATATCTACTCTTAGCTAGAGGCCATATCTACCATTAGCTAAGTACAGATCTATCCTTAGCTAAAGTATATATCTACCCTTAGCTGAAGTACATATCTACCATTAGCTCAAGTACATATCTACCATTAGCTCAAGTACCTATCTACCATTAGCTTGAGTACATATCTACCATTAGGTC
>NC_090751.1:83676588-83686588 GCF_036898095.1 Palaemon carinicauda
AACGCAATAAAAATGAGCCAAGTAATTAAAGTGTTTACGCCACAATAACTAAAGATCTTTCCATAAAATCATAAAATAATTGAAGAATGTATTTATAATACACACAAAAACACACTAATGAATAAAGAATTATAAAATATTTTAGGACAGTAACAACTTTAAAATATATCAATCGTTTATAAACAATAAAACGAGACTTACTTTATGTCAACCTGTTCACCAGGGAATACTTTACAAAAAGTTTGAACTTCTGAAGTTGCACTTATTCCAAGTTAACGGGGAATGATAGTATATGTATGACTTTGATGTCAATTATACAATAAAAATTTGGGAACATATGCCTTCATTTATCTTTTTTTCCAAGTAAGACTTAAGTTGTATTTATATTTTAGTGTATTATATATATATTGATTTTGAAATATAGGTACATAAATACATGCATGCATACATATCGTTCCTAATTATTTTTTGATATATATATACATATATATGTATATATATATGTGTGTATATTTCTTATATTTATGTATGTATATATATATATGTGTGTGTGTGTATGTGTGTGGAGAGAGAGAGAGAGAGAGGAGAGAGAGAGAGAGAGAGAGAGAGAGAGAGAGAGAGAGAGAGAGAGAGATACACACACACACACACATATATATATATATATATATATATATATATATATATATATATATATATAAATATAAAAAATATACACACATATATATATACATATATATGTATATATATATAAAAAAATAATTAGGAACGATATGTATGCATGCATGTATTTATGTACCTATATTTCAAAATCAATATATATATAATACACTAAAATATAAATACAACTTAAATCTTACTTGGAAAAAAAGATAAATGAAGGCATATGTTCCCAAATTTTTATTGTATAATTGACATCAAAGTCATACATATACTATCATTCCCCGTTAACTTGGAATAAGTGCAACTTCAGAAGTTCAAACTTTTTGTAAAGTATTCCCTGGTGAACAGGTTGACATAAAGTAAGTCTCGTTTTATTGTTTATAAATGATTGATATATTTTAAAGTTGTTACTGTCCTAAAATATTTTATAATTCTTTACTCATTAATTTATTTACTTATATATATATATATATATATATATATATATATATATATATATATATATATATATATATATATATATATATATATGTATATATCCTTTTATTAAACCCACAAGGTCTCATATGATATAAAATGGCGCTATGAGATCGTACGAGTGAATGGAAAGAGGAAAGAACGTGTGTACACACACACACACACACATATATATATACAGTATATATATATATATATATATATATATATATATATATATATATATATATATATATATATACATATATATATATATATATATATATATATATATATACTAATGATAAAAAATAGGAGATAATCCATGTAATGGCAACAAAAGAAATATTAACGATCAAACAAGAGAAATCATAATCATGAAACAACCCACAACGAAGAAACAGTCGAAATCTTCACCGGTCTGAAGGCACGACCCGTCGTAACTAAAACCTATGATGGAAATCAACACCGTCTCTCTCTCTCTCTCTCTCTCTCTCTCTCTCTCTCTCTCTCTCTCTCTCTCTCTCTCTCTCTCTCTCTCTCTCTCTCAAACACTAATCCTATTTTCCATTCACTCAGGACGTAAAGGAATAAAAAGAAATGTCTCAAGCAACAAAGTGATCCTCAAAGACATCGAGGATCAGTTACCATCGCCAACCAGGAACTCGACGTGACTTTACGACACACTTCGAGATCACGTTGGTCGGTCATGTTATGGATACCTGCACGCGCCTGCGCGCTTCGTTATGCAGACCCGAGGACAAGCATGTGGGCGCCAATAGGAGAAATAACACACACACAAAGGCATATGCACAAACAAGATGAAGAAGATTACTTTTTATCGTAAAACTTGGCATTAATGAAAATGATTCTTTTTCGTAACTAAGATCAATAATAATAATAATAATAATAATTAGAAAAGCATACCTTCGCCACGGCAGCTGATTTCTTGAAACCAGCTTACCTTTCCCAGAATTAATTTAGACCGTAAACGTATTTGAAGTCTGTGTGACAACTTGGGGTTAAGGTTACGGTTAATTCGGTCGACCTTTTGCTCAACCTTGACCTTTGATTTAAGATTTTCAAAATCTAATCACTTCTAGGTCTCAACATAACAATTAATCCCTGAAATTTTCACTACTCTAAGAGTAAAATTGTAGCCGCCAGGAAGTTGATCACAAACAAATAAACAGACAAACAGGGAGAAAACATAAACTCCTCACAACTTTGTTGGCGGAGGTAATAATAATAATAATAATAATAATAATAATAATAATAATAATAATAATAATAATAATAACAGCGATATACAAATAATAATAGTAATAATAAAATGACAAGATTCGCACTCCATCGCATGACCAAGAATAGACTCCTGTCTTTTATAATCTTCTGCTCCAAGAAATAATCACGAACTGAAATCCTTAAGCCAAGATTTCAAAGCACAATTTACAAGTTCATATTATGAAGAATTACGTCACAGTTTTTGCACAACACACATTACATGTAAACTTGCATGAAATGCTAAACCTAGCTTTGCAAAGGATAGTTTGCCATGCTTGTTCAAAGACAAAGGTTCTAGAGGTATTGTTATAATTAGAAACTACCTAAGGCAGTGAGTATACAATATTTTGCTATTTTTAATTTGCACGGAGCAAAGTAAATCTACATTGAAATGGATTCCAGGGTTGAATTTTTGTCTAAATAATGCTTAAGTATTTATGATTACAGAACTCTCGATTATTTTTGCTTCGCATAGAACAAACAAACGCTTCAGTTGCTAAGTACAAATATGTATTCATAGTCATGTATATAATAGCCAATTAAATTCATAGGACTGTATATGACAGCCATTATCATTACCTATGCAAAGAACCAAATACATATCCATATATATGGACTTGAAAAGCACCTTTCCAAAAGATGTCAATATATTATAAATTCCTTAAACAACCAAAAGAAGTCTTAGACGGCATAATGACATCAGATACATCCAAGAAAATCGAAGCTTCGTTAAAACTGCATTATCACGTTCTTACGTAAGAAGGCTTGGTTATAAGGAAGACCAAAACGTGAATTCAAAGTCTGTAAAATGAACAGAACGAATCTAGAAATAGTTGAATAACAAACGGGAATAGTTCATGGCGAGGAAGAAAATTGAAGAATGAACAAAATTGCCAGGTATTGACTGGACAGGTACACTCGCAAATACCTTAAATAAAAAAAGAGATTATAGGTAAATATGAAAATGAAAAATGATTGAAAAGGTAAATCTACTGAAAATAAAAGAGAGAGAGAGAGAGAGAGAGAGAGAGAGAGAGAGAGAGAGAGAGAGAGAGAGAGAGAGAGAGAGAGAGAGAGAGAGAGAGCAGCAAGGCGGGGAAGGTAAGAGAAAATAATACACTCCTTGGGGTTACAAAACCTATGTAATCTTCTGAAATACGTCTGAACTGTAGAGTGTAGCCGTTTCTAGTCCACTGCAGGACAAAGGCTTCTGACACATCCTTAGTCATGAACAGAGTTTGGCCATTTCATCACCAAGCTGGTCACTGCAGATTGGTGATAGTGGGAGACTGTAGCCTGATGGTTCAAAGCAAACCAGCCTAGTGTGGGTGGCCCTGACTAGAGCAGCTTTGCTGATCATACATACATATACCAAGGCACTTCCCTCAATTTTGGGGGGTAGCCGACATCAAACAAATGAAAAAAAAAAGGGGACTTTTCCTCTCTACGTTCCTCCCAGTCTGACAAGGGATTCAACCGAGTTCGGCTGGTACCATTCTAAGTAAACTTTAACAATGAAACATAAGAGTTAGAAATGATTTCATCCAGAATTTAGAAAACTACGTAAGGCGACCAAGTCTTCAGACGATCATTTCTATACCTAGCATAAGAACTCTCTCATTGCCTTAACACAAAAGAACTCTCATTACCTTAACACATATGAACTCTCATTGCCTTACCACAAAAGAACTCACATTGTCTTAACGCAACAGAATTCTCACTGCCTTAATACATAAGAACTCTCATTGCCTTAGCACAAAGGAACTTTCATTGTCTTAACACAAAAGAACTCTCATTGCCTCAGCACAAAGGAACTCTCATTGTCTTAACACAATAGAACTCTCACTGCCTTAAAACATAAGAACTCTCATTGCCTTAGCACAAAGGAACTTTCATTGTCTTATCACAAAAGACCTCTCATTGCCTCAGCACAAAGGAACTCTCATTGTCTTAACACAATAGAACTCTCACTGCCTTAAAACATAAGAACTCTCATTGCCTTAGGACAAAGGAACTCTCACTGCCTTAACACGTAAGAACTCTCATTGTCTTAGCACATAAGAACTCTCATTGCCATAGCACAAAAGAACTCACATTGTCTTAACACAACAGAATTATCACTGCCTTAATACATAAGAACTCTCATTGCCTTAGCACAAAGGAACTTTCATTGTCTTAACACAACAGAACTCTCACTGCCTTAAAACATAAGAACTCTCATTGCCTTAGCACAAAGGAACTCTCACTGCCTTAGCACAAAAGAACTCTCATTGCCTTAGCACAAAGAAACTCTCACTGCCTTAGCACAAAAGAACTCTCATTGCCTTAGCACAAAGGAACTCTCATTGTCTTAACACATAAGAACTCTCATTGCCTTAGCACAAAGGAACTCTCATTGCCTTAGAACAAAAGAACTATCATTGCCTTACCACATAAGAACTCTCATTGCCTTAGCACAAAGGAACTCTCATTGCCTTAGCACAAAAGAACTCTCATTCCCTTAGCACAAAGGAATTCTCATTGCCTTAGCACAAAAGAACTCTCATTGCCTTAGCACAAAGGAACTCTCATTGCCTTAGCACAAAAGAACTATCATTGCCTTAGCACAAAAGAACTCTCATTGCCTTAGCACAAAGGAATGCTCACTGCCTTAGCACAAAAGAACTCTCATTGCCTTAGCACAAAAGAACTCTCATTTCCTTAGCACAAAAGAACTCGCATTGCCTTAGCGCAAAGGAACTCTCATTGTCTTAACACATAAGAACTCTCATTGCCTTAGCACAAAGGAACTCTCATTGCCTTAGAACAAAAGAACTCTCATTGCCTTAACACGTAAGAAATCTCATTGCCTTAGCACAAAGGAACTCTCACTGCCTTAGCACAAAAGAACTCTCATTGCCTTAGCACAAAGGAACTCTCACTGCCTTAGCACAAAAGAACTCTCATTGCCTTAGCACAAAGGAACTCTCATTGACTTAACACATAAGAGCTCTCATTGCCTTAGCACAAAGGAACTCTCATTGCCTTAGAACAAAAGAAATCCCATTGCCTTAACACATAAGAACTCTCAT
The DNA here is from genome assembly GCF_036898095.1 of Palaemon carinicauda. Classification (NCBI taxonomy): domain Eukaryota; kingdom Metazoa; phylum Arthropoda; class Malacostraca; order Decapoda; family Palaemonidae; genus Palaemon; species Palaemon carinicauda. The sequence goes on from NC_090751.1 coordinate 83,682,063, forward strand.
TGCCTTAGCACATAAGAACTCTCAATGGCTTAGGACAAAGGAACTCTCACTGCCTTAGCACAAAAGAACTCTCATTGCCTTAGCACAAGGAAACTCTCACTGCCTTAGCACAAAAGAACTCTCATTGCCTTAGCACAAAGGAACTCTCATTGTCTTAACACATAAGAACTCTCATTGCCTTAGCACAAAGGAACTCTCATTGCCTCAGCACAAAGGAACTCTCATTGCCTTAGAACAAAAGAACTCTCATTGCCTTACCACATAAGAACTCTCATTGCCTTAGCACAAAGGAACTCTCACTGCCTTAGCACAAAGGAACTCTCATTGCCTTAGCACAAAAGAACCCTCATTGCCTTAGCACAAAAGAACTCTCATTGCCTTAGCACAAAGGAACTCTCATTGCCTTAGCACAAAAGAACTCTCATTGCCCTAGCACAAAGGAACGCTCACTGCCTTAGCACAAAAGAACTCTCATTGACTTAGCACAAAAGAACTCGCATTGCCTTAGCGCAAAGGAACTCTCATTGTCTTAACACATAAGAACTCTCATTGCCTTAGCACAAAGGAACTATCATTGCCTTAGAACAAAAGAACTCTCATTGCCTTAACACATAAGAACTCTCATTGCCTTAGCACAAAGGAACTCTCACTGCCTTAGGACAAAGGAACTCTCATTGCCTTAGCACAAAGGAACTCTCACTTCCTTAGCACAAAAGAACTCTCATTGCCTTAGCACAAAGGAACTCTCCTTGTCTTAACACAAAAGAACTCTCATTGTCTTAACACATAAGAACTCTCATTGCCTTAGCACAGAGGAACTCTCATTGGCTTCGAACAAAAGAACTCTCATTGCTTTAACACATAAGGACTCTCATTGCCTTAGCACAAAAGAACTCTCATTGCCTTAGCACAAAGGAACTCTCATTGCCTTAGCACAAAAGAACTCTCATTGCCTTAGCACAAAGGAACTCTCATTGTCTTAACACATAAGAACTCTCATTGCCTTACCACAAAAGAACTCTCATTGCTTTAACACATAAGAACTCTCATTGCCTTAGCACAAAAGAACTCTCATTGCCTTAGCCCAAAGGAACTCTCATTGCCTTAGCACAAAAGAACTCTCATTGCCTTAGCACATAAGAACTCTCATTGCCTTACCACAAAGGAACTCTCATTGCCTTAGAACAAAAGAACTCTCATTACCTTAACACATATGAACTCTCATTGCCTTACCACAAAAGAACTCACATTGTCTTAACGCAACAGAATTCTCACTGCCTTAATACATAAGAACTCTCATTGCCTTAGCACAAAGGAACTTTCATTGTCTTAACACAAAAGAACTCTCATTGCCTCAGCACAAAGGAACTCTCATTGCCTTAGAACAAAAGAACTCTCATTGCCTTAGCACAAAGGAACTCTCATTGTCTTAACACATAAGAACTCTCATTGCCTTACCACAAAAGAACTCTCATTGCTTTAACACATAAGAACTCTCATTGCCTTAGCACAAAAGAACTCTCATTGCCTTAGCCCAAAGGAACTCTCATTGCCTTAGCACAAAAGAACTCTCATTGCCTTAGCACATAAGAACTCTCATTGCCTTACCACAAAGGAACTCTCATTGCCTTAGAACAAAAGAACACTCATTGCCTTAACACATAAGAACTCTCATTGCCTTAGCATAAAGGAACTCTCATTGCCTTAGAACAAAAGAACTCTCATTGCCTTAACACATAAGAACTCTCATTACCTTAGGACAAAGGAACTCTCATTGCCTTAGAACAAAAGAACTCTCATTGTCTTAACACATAAGAACTCTCATTGCCTTAGCACAAAGGAACTCTCATTGCCTTAACACATAAGAACTCTCATTGCCTTAGCACAAAGGAACTCTCATTGCCTTAGCACATAAGAACTCTCATTGCCTTACCACAAAGGAACTCTCATTGCCTTAGAACAAAAGAACACTCATTGCCTTAACACATAAGAACTCTCATTGCCTTAGCATAAAGGAACTCTCATTGCCTTAGAACAAAAGAACTCTCATTGTCTTAACACATAAGAACTCTCATTGCCTTAGCACAAAGGAACTCTCATTGCCTTCAAACAATTTCGCTTTGGAATTTGCAGCATATAATCCATCCCCCTTTAATCAATGGCCTCTGGTATTTAGCCAAGAGCACGTTCTTGAAATATATTGCAAATTCCAATTTTGCTCTTATGTTCTTCAGCTTCCTTTTTTTCTCAAAATCTCAATATTAATAGAATAACTCATGTCTCTTTTATCTATTCTGGCAAATTTCATTGTTCTGTGTCTTTAATTAGATCTAATAATTCTAAGGTATTCTAGAAAATAAAGGTTCGGTGGAGAAGAGATTTAATCAAATCTACCTTGAATTGATACATAAATGAATTTGACATTCATTATCTATATCGGTGTACCCGAGCCGTCAAAAATGACGTCTGAATAATTAGATAGATTGACACGCACACACATACACACACAGATTTAACCCTTCCCAACACATCCCCTTACAACCCACTGGTTGGGCCATTTGTGGGAGAGTGTGGCTTCCTTATGTATATACCTTTCGGGGTAACTCCTCTCACAAGTGTATGACTATCCCCTCCCCCCATGAGCGTGAAAAGATATATATATATATATATATATATATATATATATATATATATATATATATATATATATATATATATATATATACAAGGTATGACTACCTCCTTTCCTGAGCGTGACAGGAAATGATTACGGATGTGTATATATATATATATATATATATATATATATAGATATTCAATTATTTATATACAGACACACATACACATACGGTATGTCTACCCCCTCTCCCACCTGAATGCTCAGGAAAGAAATATATGTATGTAGGTATGTATGTAAAAAAAAATATATATATACATATATTTATAATATATATACATATATATGTAAATACATATATTTATATATTTATAATATATATATATATATATATATATATATACATATATATATGTATATATATATATTTATAGTATACACACACACACACACACTCACACACACAGGCAATGGCTGGTGATGACTCAGCAAATCGACCTATAGCTCACAAGGATGATGAGGTTACAAACACTAGTAGAAACTTTGTCTAAAACATAAACTTTGTTCCAAGAGAAAGTCTGCAATGCTGTTTATGATTACAATCAGTCTATGATTACTTTAAATTCGTTCGTCCTCAATTATTAAAGTTAAAGAAAAATACACAAGGTTGAAAAGGCACCAATGTAATACACGCACAAACAAAGCTACTCCATCACCTTCCAAAAACATAACAGACACCTCACACGTCTCGAACTGTCGACATAACCACGCCAGGACTCCTCGTTGCTAGGAGGAAGGACGCTGGTGACTGGTACAACACATGAACATAAGCTACCGGTGTCTAAGCGATATCAGGCAGGGCAGCCGATCGGGACTACGGTCTACCCCAAAAAGCCAAAGCAAAGTCCTTCAAAAAGAAGGCAACCGTGCTTACCCCATACAAAATGGTAAAAAGCACGTTTATAGAAGAAGTTCAGAAGAATTAACACCCCAAAATAGAATAAAAGTATCCACAAAAGGATATGTGAAAAAACAACAAAACTAGTTAACCTTAAACAGTATCGAAAAACAAACGGACTACTCGCGGATGAATACACAAACCTGAAAGACTTACCTACACTGAGAACTATTTCCATAAGGTTAAACCTCGTAGTAATGACTCTCTCTCTCTCTCTCTCTCTCTCTCTCTCTCTCTCTCTCTCTCTCTCTCTCTCTCTCTCTCTCTCTCTCTCTTTCATATTTGAATATATAGAGGATATTTCTCCCACAATGTTCGTTCAGCGGTCAGAAAAAATACAGAAAATATTACTTTTCTGCCATGGAGGGTAAAAGGTATATTTCTTTTTTATACCAATGCCAATAACTGCATTGAATAAACTGTGATTTTTACAGCATTTGAAAAAATACAAAGAATAGAACCAGCTGTAATTAAATAAAACTCTAAAGTGTAGAACCAGCTATAGTTAAATATAACTCTTAAGTACAGAACCAGCTTTGGTTAAAAAAAACTCTATAAATTGTAGACCCAGATGGAGTTAAAAAAAACTATATAGTATAGAACCCGCTATACTTGAAAAACTCTATTAAGTATAGACCCAACTGCAGTTAAAAAATCTCTTTAAAGAATAGAACCAGCTGTAGTTAAAAAAAAAAAACCATGTATAGAACCAGCTGTGGTTAAAAAACCCTATAAAGTATAAACCAGCTGTAGTTAAAAAAAAGCTAGTATAGAACCAGCTGTAGTTAAAAACTATAAATTATAGAACCAGCTGTAGTTAAAAAAATCTATATAAAGTATAGACCCACCTGCAGTTAAAAAAACTTTATAAAGTATAGTACCTGTTGTAGTTAAAAAACTATTTAAAGTATAGAACCAGCTGCAGTTAAAAACTCTATAAAGTATAGAACC
>NC_090751.1:83691588-83697508 GCF_036898095.1 Palaemon carinicauda
TAAGAAAGCCAATATCAAAAGATTTTACGGTTTTATCTTCTCAATTAGGATGTGAAAAAAAATGGTTATGAATGGATTAATGAGAACTTCAAAATAAAATTAAGAGTTAAAAACGTCAATATTTTTATTCTATTTCATAAATGGAACAACACTCATATCACTGTAACCAGAGGATGGAATTTCAACTCATTCATTTTCAGTATCCCATTTTAAGAAAAAAAAAAAAAAAAAGAAGAAAAAAAAACCAAGAGTTTAAACTGAACTAATTCTTCCCTCCTCTTATCTGAAATTTCACACCAACTGGACACAGTAATTGCTCCTTTAATCCACCCATTAGACTCGGTAACTGCACCTTAATTAAAAAAAAAGGGGTTAAAATCGTATTTTTTCATTGATGATTTAAAAAATACTGTCTTTTAATTTTCCTCCTGACAGACTTAAAGAAACAGAAGATTGGAAATGAAGTATTTTTCTTACGAGGGTCAACAATAATTGATGACTTGGGGAGAATGGGGATTTGGTGATGCGTTGGGTGGATGGCGATTTACTCATAAGTTGGGTGAATGGGGAAATACCAAGTTGGGTGGATGGGGAATTCCTTGAGGTAAGTGGATGGGGGAAACACTCATGAGTTGGGGCGAATGGGGCATTACTGATGAGGCAAGTGGGTGTCTACATACCTATGAGTTGGGTGGAAAGGGAATTACTCATGAGTTGGGCTTAAAGGTTTAAAGGCCACTCGTGAATGGCAGAGGCAAGGGCCAGTGACATTGTCCTAACAAGCAGGACAATGCCCGAAAAACATATAATCACCGCCAAAGGCCTCGCTTCACAAAAGCTAGGACCAAGGAAGGCCAGGCAAAGCCTATAGTTCTATCTGCTGAGTCGCAGATAGACCTATAGGCTTCCCAAAGCCTCAATCCTTTACTCACAAGTAGGGTTGTAGCTTAGCTAGTAATAATAATAATAATAATAATAATAATAATAATAATAATAATAATAGCGATTACCAGTCAGGGAAGTGACCACATACGCCACCACAATGGGGAATTACTTATGAGTTCGGTGGATGAGGTTTAACTGCCTGACCTAAAAGATGCTTGGCTTAACTGGTTCCCAAAAAGATGTTTAGCTTAACTGCCTGCCTTAAAAGATGCTTGGCTTAACTGTCTGCCCAAATAGATGTTTGGCTTAACTGTCTGCCCTAAAAGCTACTTAGCATAAGTGCCTGCTCAAAAAGATGCTTGGCTTAACTGCCTGCCCTAAAAGATGCCTGGCTTAACTGCCTGACCTAAAGGATGCTTGGCTTAACTGGTTTCCTAAAAGATGTTTAGCTTAACTGCTTACCTTAAAAGATGCTTGGCTTAACTGTCTGCCCAAATAGATGCTTGGTTTAACTGTCTGCCCTAAAAGATGCTTGGCTTAACTGCCTGCCCATACAGATACTTGGCTTAACTGCCTGACATAAAAGATGTTTGATCTTTACTGCCAGGCCTAAAAGATGCTTGGCTTAACTGCCTGCCCTCAAAAATGCTTGGCTTTACAGCCTGACCTAAAAGATGCTCGGCTTAACTGGTTCTCTAAAAGATGTTTAGCTTAACTACTTACCCTAAAAGATGCTTGGCTTAATTGCCTACCCTACAAGATACTTGGCTTAACTGCCTGCCCTAAAAGATGTTTGGATTAACTGCCTGTCCTAAAAGAGGCTTGGCTTAACTGCCTATCCTAAAAGATGCTTGGCTTGACTGCCTGCCTTAAAAGATGTTTGGCTTAGCTGCCTGACATAAAATATGCTTGTCTTTACTGTCAGGCCTAAAAGATGCTTGGCTGAACTGCCTGCCCTAGAAGATGCTTGGATTAACTGTCTGACCCAAAAGATGCTTGGCTTAGCTGGTTTCCTAAAAGATGTTTAGCTTAACTGCCTATCCTAAAAGATGCTTGGCTTAATTGCCTGCCCTACAAGATACTTGGCTTAACTGCCTGCCCTAAAAGATACTTTGCTTATACTGCCTGCCCCTAAAAGATGCTTGGCTTAACTACCTGCCCATACAGATTCTTGGCATAACTGCCTGTCCACCCAGATACTTAGTTTAACCGCCTACCCTAACAAATATTTGGCTTAACTGACTGTCTTAAAAGATGCTTGGTTTAAACCACCTACCCTAAAAGATGCTTGGTTTAACCGCCTACCCTAAAAGATGCTTGGTTTAACCACCTACCATAAAAGATGCTTGGCTTAACTTTTAGACTTAAAAGATTCTTGACTTAACTACCTGCACTAAAAGATACTTGGCTTCACTGCCTGTCTAAAAGATGCTAGGTTAACTGCCTACCCTAAAAGATGCTTGGCTTAACTGCCTGCCCAAACATATGCTTGGCTTAACTGCCTGCCATAAAAGATGCTTGGTTTAACCGCCTACCCCTAAAAGATGCTTGGCTTAACAGCCAGACTTAGAAGATGCTTGGCTTAAGTGCCTGCCTTAAAAGATACTTGGCTTGATTGCCTGGTCTAAAAGATGCTTGGTTTAATATCATCATTTCTAGCCAAGATACAAGCCTAATAGGGAAAAGCATATTGCTACAAAACAAAAGTGCTCCAACAGGGAAGGAAGACCGCTGCGGAAAGGAAATGGAGAAGTAAGTAATAAAGTATGACTGAGAAATAATAAAAAAGTAGATTAAAATACATAACAAGATCAATAACGGTGTTAAACTAGGTAAGTCACATGTAAACTATATAATTAGGCTTATGTTAACCTCTTCAACATAAAGCATTTGCAACTAGTTTAAACTTCTGAGGTGTCACCAAATCAATTAACAGCAGCAACAACAACAAGAACAGCAATAATAATAATATAATAATAATAATAATAATAATAATAATAATAATAATAATAATAATTTGGTAAACCATGGGACGGGTAAAAACTGAAAGAACAACGATGGATGAATATTTTCATATTATTATTATTATTATTATTACTAGCCAAGCTACAACTATAGTTGGAAAAGCAAGATGCTATAAGCCCAAGGGCTCCAAAAGGGAAAAGTAGCCAAGTGAGGAAAGAAAATAAGGATATAAATAAATGATGAGAACAAATTAACAATAAATCACTCTAAAAACAGTAAGTTTAAATGAAATTAAACTACTGACCAACTATGTCCTTGATGAAGCCAAAGAGAAAACTAATGATTAATTTCATAAAAAGTATAAATGAAATAATATAAGTTAATCATTCTCCATAAATCGATTTTATTTGATCAAAGAAATACATCTAATTTTAAGTTTTTTTTATTTTATTATTCAAAGTCCTCTCAATTTCTTTCTCTCAGAATATTATAACCCTTAGTCCTTAGGTCCTTCCTCTTTTTTTATTATTATTTTTTTTTTATCAACCATATTTGGATCAATCACAAACATACTTCAACATTAAGCCGACTATATATAAGAAGGACTTGGGAGCAAAGCGGCATTGCTAATGGTGACGCCCTACGCTTAAAATTTGAATTAACGACTAAAAACATTCCTTTGATTTCCTTTTCTCTAAAATAATTGCCTTTAACTTCCACAATTTTAACTACTACGATATGTGTATATATATATATATATTATATATATATATATATAAATATATATATATATATATATATATATATATATATATATATATATATATATATATATATATATATGTGTGTGGTGTGTGTGTGTGTGTGATAAAGTTTTGCACATTTAGACGTGTTTTTCATATTCAAATAAGCCATATATTTTTGATACATTAATGTCTGGATTCTCTTAACGACCTAGGGATCAGAGCCCCAGGCGAAATCACATAAAGACAAGAGGCTTGTGACAAGCCGGGGAATCGAACCCTGGTCCGACAAGCTTGTATAGACAGTGACTACCACTTGGCCACGAAGAAAGACCAGGGTTGATTCACGGCCGGTCACCAAGCTCTTTTCTTTGTGTGATTTCGCCTGGGGGCTCTGATCCCTAGGTCGTTAAGAGAATCCAGACATTAATGTATCAAAAATATATGGCTTATTTGAAAATATATTATATATATATATATATATATATATATATGTATATATATATATATATATATTATATATTATATATATATATATATATATATATACATATGGCCTTTATCTTGAGCTTTTAATTCAATACATCCCCATTCATCTAACTCACGCTTCATAGTCCTCTGCCATGTAGGCTAGTTCTGTGTCTTCCAACTCTTCTAGTGCCTTGTGGAGCCCAGTTGAAAGTTTGGTGATTTAATCTCTCTTGGGGAGTGATATGAACATGCCCAAACCATCTCAATCTACCCTCACCATAATCTCATCCATACATGGCAATCGAGTAATCTCTCTTATAGTCTCATTTCTAATCCTGTCCTACCATTTAACTCTTAATATTCTTCTGAGGGTGGTTTTTCTCAATATCATTTTAATCTATTGGATACTATTTCATCGTCGTATATATATTATATACTATATATATATATATATATATATATATATATATATATACTTATATATATATGAATTAATTATAGTTGATAGCTGACTAATCTTAACGTGCTATAAATAGCGTTAATCAAGAATAATGTCTTACAATCTAATATGAAAAATAAGTATGATCTGTTCTCTGTATGATTATATTTCCACGAACGATACAATATCTGCTGCTTTGTACAGATATTATTACTATCAGTTTTTTAGTTTGAGTTGATATTGTAAGTGTTAAATTATTATTTATTTTAAACAATATTTGAATAATATTCTATTAATATTCATCGTTTTAGGTGTTAATTAGCAACGCTTTCAATAATGAATATGATTGATCTTTATACTTGGGGGTAGAGAGAGAGAGAGAGAGAGAGAGAGAGAGAGAGAGGAGAGAGAGAGAGAGAGAGAGAGAGAGAGAGAGAGAGAGAGTTGAAAGGATCACAGCAGTTGGAGGAAGAGTGAGAGAAGAGAAGTGAGAGAGAGAGAGAGGACTGGTAGGGACTTTGGCAGGGGGTCCCAGAGTCATTCGAGTACCTCCTGACGCCACTAGCACACACTGCTAACGCTCTCTCTCTCTCTCTCTCTCTCTCTCTCTCTCTCCTCTCTCTCCTCTCTCCTCTCTCCTCTCTCTCTCTCTCTCTCTCTGCTGCTGCAGTGTTTATACATTACTGTTTGGCTTTGTCTTTTTCGGTATATCACAAACACACATACGCATATATATATATATATATATATATATATATATATAGATATATATATATAGATATACATATATATATATATATATATATATATAATATATATATATATATATATATATATGTATATATATACACATATATATACATACATGATACATGTATCTATATATAAAAAATATGTTATATATATATATATATATATATATATATATATATATATATATATATATATATATATATATATATATATCAGCCTCAGACATGTCCCTTCCACTCCCGTCTGTTTGTGATCTTTCTATTTCAGTCTATTTCAGCAAGTTTTCTTAGTTCGTAAATCCATCATCTTCTCTACCTTCCTCTGCTTCTTTTACAATCTCTTAAGAAATTCTGTTATTTTTAATGTCTATCTGTTATCAGTCATTCTCACTACATGCCCTGCCAATGTCGGTTTTTTTCTTACAGGTTGTTAGAATGTCCATTCATTATTCTTTCCATAACTCTTTGAGTTGTAACTAGCTTATGCTCTAAGGCTTTAGTAAGGCTCCAAGTTCCTGATGCATAAGCCAATACTGGTAGGACCATCTCATTAAATACTTTTCTTTTTAGAGAGAGGGGCATTTTAATTTTCATAATTTAATTTTGTTTATAAAAAGCTCTCCATCCCCTTTGTATCCTTCTTTTAATTTCGGTCCTCGTGTCCT
>NC_090751.1:83720508-83738008 GCF_036898095.1 Palaemon carinicauda
TAAAATATGAATAGATTAAAAGATGAATAGAGTAAAAGAAGAGGAGAGTCAAAGATGAGGAGAGTAAAATAAGAATAGAGTAAAAGAAGAGGAGAGTAAGAGATGAAAAGCGTAAAAGAAAAGGAGAGTAAAAGATGAACAGAGTAAAAGAAGAGGAAAGTAAAACATGAGAAGCTTAAAAGAAGAGGAGAGTAAAAGATGAGGAGAGTTAAAGTTGAGGAGAGTAAAAGAAGAGGCTATTAAAAGTTGAGGAGAGTAAAAATAAAAGAGAGAAAAGATGAGGAGAGTAAAAGAAAAGGACAGTAAAAGATGAGAAGAGTAAAAGAAGAGGAAAGTAAAAGATTTGGATAGTAAAGGATGACGAGAGTAAAAGAAGAGGAGAGTAAAAGATAACGAGATTAAAAGATGAGTAGAGTTAAGGAATAGGAGAGTAAAACATGAGGAGAGTAAAAGAAGAAGAAAATAGTAAAAGAAGAGGAGAGTAAAAGATAAGCAGAGTAAAAGAAGAGGAGAGTAAACGATGAAGAGAATAAAAGAAGAGGAGAGTAAACGATGAAGAGAATTAAAGAAAAGAAGAGTAAAAGACGAGGAGAGTTGAAGAAGAGGAGAGTAAAAGATGAGAATAAATGAAGAGGAGAGTAAATGATGAAGAGAATTAAAGAAGAGGAGAGAAAAAGATAAGGAAAGTTAAAGAAGAGGAGAGTAAAAGATGAAGAGAATAAAAGAAGAGGAGAGTAAACGATGAAGAGAATTAAAGAAGAGGAGAGTAAAAGATGCGGAGAGTTAAAGAAGAGGAGAGTAAAAGATGAAGAGAATAAAAGAAGAGGAGAGTAAACGATGAAGAGAGTTAAAGAAGAGGAGAGTAAAATATGAGGAGAATAAAAGAAGAGGAGAGTAAATGATGAAGAGAATTAAAGAAAAGAAGAGTAAAAGATGAGGAGAGTTGAAGAAGAGGAGCGTAAACGAAGAAGAGAATTAAAGAAGAGGAGAGTAAAAGATGAGGAAAGTTAAAGAGGAGGAGAGTAGAAGATGAAGAGAATAAAAGAAGAGGAGAGTAAAAGATGAAGAGAATAAAAGAAGAGGAGAGTAAACGATGAAGAGAATTAAAGAAGAGGAGAGTTAAAGAGAGCAAAAACTGAGGAGAGTTATAGAAGAGGAGAGTAAAAGATGAGGAGGATAAAAGAAGAGAAGAGAGTAAATGATGGAGAGAATTAAAGAAAAGAAGTGTAAAAGATGAGGAGAGCTGAAGAAGAGGAGAGTGAAAGATAAGAATAAATGAAGAGGAGAGTGAACGACGAAGAGAATTAAAAAAGAGGAGAGTAAAAGAAGAGGAGAGTAAAAGATGAGGAGAAGAGGAGAGTAAAAGATGAGGAAAGTTAAAGAAGAGGAGAGTGAAAGATGAGGAAAGTTAAAGAAGAGGAGAGTAAAAGATGAGGAAAGTTAAAGAAGAGGAGAGTAAAAGATGAGGAAAGTAAAAGAAGAGGAGAGTTAAAGAAGAGTAAAGTAAACGATGAGGAGAATAAATGAAGAGGAGAGTAAACTATGAAGAGAATTAAAGAAGAGGAGAGTAAAAGATGAGGAGAGTTGAAGAAGAAGAGAGTAAAAGGTGAAGAGAATAAAAGAAGAGGAGAGTAAAAGATGAAGAGAATAAAAGAAGTGGATAGTAAACGATGAAGAGAATTAGAGAAGAGGAGAGTTAAAGAGACTAAGAGATGAGGAGAGTTAAAGAAGAGGAGAGTAAAAGATGAGGAGAATAAAAGAAGAGGAGAGTAACCGATGATGAGAAGAAAAGAAGAGGAGAGTAAAAGAAGAAGAGAGTAAAAGATGAGGAGAGTTAAAGAAGAGGAGAGTAAAAGATGAGGAGAGAAAAAGAAGAGGAGAGTAAAAGAAGAAGAGAGTAAAAGATAAGGAGAGTTAAAGAAGAGGAGAGTAAAAGATGAGGAGAGTAAAAAAAGAGGAGTAAAAGAATAGGCGAAGCATTGAAGGCAGCAGGATATGTGCAACAGATTTGATCAGTTACTGGAAGTCATGCTTTATGAAGGTATTTTGGAGCCAACTCTCCTTTAGAGAAGTGAGGTTTGGATGTTGAATGTAAAAGAAACAAATGATTTTGAAGCTGTTATTTGGTGTAACAAGAATCGATAAAGTGAGAAATATGGGGATACTTGGAATTGGTAGAAGAGGTAACGCACGGGCCAACGTGCTGTTAGTGAGTGCCTTCTGTATAAGCCAAGTAAATGATTCTTGTTGAGGGAGTTTTACTGCACAATGAATTCATTCATGATTTTGCAGTTTAAAGGTGAATGTGGACGTGGCTGTTGATTTCTTTTTGTTTTTATTGAAGCTGCAAATAGTTAGGGAGACCTACTTAATGAAGAGAAAAGGTGTGATATACTGTATATTCACATGAGTATATATATATATATATATATATATATACATATGCATATATATTATATATGTATATATATATACATATATATATATAAACATATATATAATATATATATATATATACATATATATATATAAACATATATATATATATATATATATATATATATATATATATATCATATGCCAAAATAGGGAAGTTCCCCTTAGCACAAGCCAACACCACGAAAGCAAGCAAATTCCTTGTCACCTTCCTTCACATACACATGCACGAACTCACGTATTTTGAAAACAACACGAAAGAAAAAAAAAAGGAACATAACACCTTTAAGGATACGAGATGAAAACATACCACTCTTGATTACATAAAAACCGGAGTAAAAATCTTTATTTTAAACTGGTGTGACTCGTGGGTGGTGCAAGAGTTGAAGTTCTAACATTGCGAGGAGTGATCTTGGCTTCGCTCCAGTTTCTTTCCTTGTTGGAGACCGAGTAAAAACAAGATGGGTGAAGAGGGGGGGGGGTGAGAGGAAGCAGTGAGGAGCAAAGGAGGAGAGAGAGAGAGAGAGAGAGAGAGAGAGAGAGAGAGATTCTCTGAGACTTACGCAAGTCTATCTTGTTTTGCTTTTAGTCGAGAATAGTTTACGAGTACAGTTAAAAGCGTTCTCACAACATTCTCATTTGTTAAAACTCCTCATGCTGAGAGTTATTTTCTATTCTTTCTCATTTTTATGGTTAATTTACTCGCTTTTAGAACGGAAAATGGAATTTGCATTACTCCGTGCAGTGTTACATTTAAGAGATTTATCAATAAATAAGGTATAAATTGTTCAAAAATACTTTGTCCCGTTCACAGGATTTAGATTTAATGCTATTCACGAGTAAGTAAAAGATTCAAAATAGAAAATAATCACCACAGAACCAGTAGATATAAATGACCAATTATTTGTAATTAGTAGGTATCATATAGGGTTAATTCAAATGGGCCACTGTACATAGAATCGCAACTCTCGTTAAAACGGGACCAATTTTCCGCTGAATCAGCAATATCAGTGTCACCCAATTAAGCAACAACTTTGGATCGTGACTGTGTTACATCTGGCGTTGCAGTATATTGAGTGCCTCCCCTATACCTTATTTTATCTAAGGCCGCTCATGAATGGCAGAGGCAAGAGACAGTGACATTGCCCTAGCAAACAGGACAATGCCATAGAGACTGACCATATCTCATATGATCAGTCATGTCCCCTTTCCACCCAAGCTGGGACCAGGGAGGACCAGGTAATGGCTGATATTAACTCAGCAAAAAGGCCTATAGGCTCCCCAAAACCCCCATCCTTAGCTCACAAGGATGGTAAGGTTACAGACACTAAAGGAACTAACGAGTTTGAGTGGGACTCGAACCCCCCTCTGGCGATCGTCATGCAGAAATGTTACCAATAAGGCCACAACAAATATATAGCAAGTGACTGGCTATATACAGTATCTGTCTATCTATCTATCTATCTATCTATATATATATATATATATATATATTATGTGTGTGTGTGTGTGTGTGTGTGTGTACGTATTTATGGTTACGCTCAGGTCTTCACGTCCCTCAGGTAGGGGGGAGAGGCGTAGTCACATCGTGGTGAGAATGAGGTGCATGAGTCCATATCAATCTCAATACTTACCCACCATTTTTGACGGGTCGCTTACACTATTGACTAATAAAAGGACTCAATCCAGCGGTAAGATTATTTCCTTTAACATTTCAAACTTATATAATTATACACTACTACGATGAAATTTATTTCCTTTAACATTTCAAACTTATATAATTATACACTACTATGATGAAATTTATTTCCTTAACATTTCAAACTTCCATAATTATATCCTACTACAGTAAACGTAATGTCTATCCATAAATCTATCTTATGTATAACAATCTAAGTTTAGTTAGGTTTAGGTGTAATTGTTACCAAAAAGTTACTGATGATGCAGAATATTATTCTCTAAAGGACAGACAAGATGCAAGCCGAGACTCTAAGATCCTAGTTCACTAAGAGGAATAAGAAATATAAGGAAAAATATAACCTAGATAAGAGATATAAAAAACTATTTATATAAACAAGATTATTCATTAAGAAGATATAATCGATAAATAATGAAGCGCGAGACAAGTCCGCCAGCTAAAATTATAACCACGTCTGAACACCGATCAAACATATAAGCGCTATATGAGAACAACAATCTATCGATAAAGATTTAGAAATTCCGTCATTAACAACAGAACAATAACACGAAAATTCGGCCGAATTTCAAACGGCACAAACATGCACAAACTAATCGAACAAAATAAAAACAAAACTTTCCAATTTGGTGATTAATGTACACGACTTTGGCACAACCCATGACACACTTCGATCAAGAAACTAAAACTATACAATTTTGCATTTCAATAAACAAATATCACTTGGAAAACCCTAAAAATTCAAGAACTGATTAAAATAAAGATATATGTAAAAAATATATAAAGAAGTGGTGAATCCAATTACAAAATACAGGTGATATAAAAGATCTCTTTGCAATCAATCATGCTGAGGGGCTGAGCTCGGTACCTGATTAATTAATGGATGAATCATACTTGTTGCAACACTCGCAGGGGAAATACCCTGACGTGCAAAATCTCCTGTTAGGAGCACTCTCTCTCTCTCTCTCTCTCTCTCTCTCTCTCTCTCTCTCTCTCTCACGCCGAACAAACTCATACAACACCATACACATACGCAAACACACACACACATATACATATATGTATATATATGTATATGTAAATATACATATATATACTGAATATTGAATATATTTACAGTGTATATATATATATATATATATATACACATAAATCAATATATATAAGACTCCATAACAAAATTAATCTCTCTCTCTCTCTCTCTCTCTCTCTCTCTCTCTACTTAAATAATATATATATATATATATATATATATTCTGTACATATATACTTGTATGTAAATATAAACAAATATATATACAAAGATATATACACACATACACACACACACACACACACACACATATATATATATATATATATATGTGTGTGTGTGTGTGTGTGTGTGTGTGTACCTTTATATTTGTATATATTCAAATTTTTACATGCTTTTCTTTAATCTGTCATTCTTCGGGAAAGATATACCAGCATTTAATGATATATAATCTCTAATAATAACAGTAGTGCTGGGAAATTATTGAAAACAACATTCTTATTAACTATACAAACAGAGACATTTATTCAAAGGGAGGACGTGTGAAACTGTAAACATAAGCCCATTATAAGTGCTGTTATGATCCAACCTTGGATCTAACTATAAATTATATTCTAAAATAAACGGCTAAGCAACCCTCTGGAAAATTCCAATGAAATGCTCTCTCTCTCTCTCTCTCTCTCTCTCTCTCTCTCTCTCTCCTTTTAGGTTCTGATGTCGTTATCTGGAGTTCCTTTGGACGTTAACCTCGTCCTTGATAACGTAAGGAGGTAAAGGGTCCTTGGGGCGTTAATTGGTGAATGGCTTTGTGAAGCCCTTTCATATATTTGTGATCCGATAATTCCTTGGGTAAAGGGAGGCAGGTGGATGAATGTTCTCTCTCTCTTTCTCCCTTTTTGTGTGTATATGTATATGTATATGTATATGTATATATATATATATATATATATGTGTGTGTGTGTGTGTGTGTGCGTGTCTTCGAGTGTATGTATATTTGTGTTTCAATTAGCAATAAAACAATGAAGCTCCTACAATTTTGTAGTTTGGCCGTAAGCAAAAATATAATTTACGTTTTTGAATAGGAGAGTGTGTTGCGCAATCAAATTAATAAACTGCATGTTACCGTCAGTTTAATTTATGACCTACAATCAAACCTATATAAACAGCAGCTCATTCATACAATATATTAAAGAAAAATAACACGGAAGACAAGTAGCTATATTACTCAACTTCTTTTGTGAATACATCACGAGAAACAAGGTCACTGTATTGACAAGAAGTGTGAATGAATCAACTGGACTTGATGATGAAATAGAGTTCAAAGGTTCAAAGGTCGCTCAGGAATGTCAGAGGCAGGTGATGGTGGCACTGCCCTAGCAAGTAAGACAAAACATAAGATCAGTGGCCAAGCCCCCTCTCCACCCAATCTTGGACCAGAGAGGGCCAGGCAATGGTTGCTGATTACTCAGCAGCTAGACCTATAGGCTCCCGCAAACTGCCCATCAATAGCACACAAGGATGGTGAGGTTACAGGACACTACAAGAAACTAACGAGTTTTAAGCGAGATTCGAACCCCAGTCCGGTGATCACTAGACAAGGACGTTTCTAATAGGCCACTATAGGTGGGGCTAAAAATTATGAATATGAACTAAATACATAGCGCTGGGACCTATGAGGACATTCGTCGCCCAAATGCAGCTTGGGAGATTATCCATCATTTGCACAATGGAGTAAAAGAAGTTGAACAGCAAGATGGGAGAAATGAAGAAAGACTCGAGGTGAAGTAAATGATATAAAGGAAGTGCAGATAGGAACAAAAGGAACGCTGCATAAATTTAAGTAATGTTTACAGTGCACCGCATGATGTGTTCTGATGGCAGAACCTTGGAGGTGGGGTGATCATAATTCCTAGTGGTTTGTTAAAAATTCTCCCGGACTATTCTTAAACTGTATCCTAAAGTACATTTTTTTTATAGTTTTGAAAACTGGTTTATAAAAATGTGCAATTATCGTAATAAACAAGTGTTCAATTCCTATGTAAATTTATTATATATATATATATATATATATATATATATATTTATATATATATATATATATATATATATATATGTGTGTGTGTGTGTGTGTGTGTGTGTGTGTTGATCAACAAGATGCAAATATCTTATTAATTTTTTTTAAATACTGATAAATACATATACACTTAAATTAAGGTTTTCGTTACTTCACCATTTTCTACTTTTCCTTGAGAGAGAGAGAGAGAGAGAGAGAGAGAGAGAGAGAGAGAGAGAGAGAGAGAGAGAGAGAGAGTCTTTTGAAGGTAACATATTTGATATTAATTAATTTCCTATAACTTTCAGTTGGACAAAATTAATGATTAAAATTTCTCAAGGTAATAGGTCAATTGTTACTAGAAACAAGCTTAAACCGAAATAACCATGTAAGGGCCAATATAAAAAGGAAATAATTACAATAACAAGTATAGTATTGCAAACTTCAGGACAAAATGACTGGCGAATCACCCAGGTAACTTCCCAGTCACGCATATTGGCATAAATAACCTTCACGTGGACTTATTTTTCACAAGGAGCAGAAAGATTTTATTTCCTTTGTACACTGTAAAATAAAACTGTGTTGGTTCAAGGAAATTCACTCTTAACATTAGTATCAAAAGGAAAACATCCCATCATGGGATGTGGTGGCCTGGTGGTAGCATCCTTGCCTGATGCTTACCAGACTAAGGTTCGAGTCCCGCTCAAACTCGATAGTTCCTTTGGTCGCTGGAACCACACTATTCTTGTGAGCTAAGGATGGGGGGTTTGGAGGAGCCTATAGGTCTATCTGTTGAGTCGTCAACAGCCAATGCCTGGCCCTCCTTGGTCCTAGCTTGGGTGGAGATGGGACTTAGGAGTTGATCATTTGTTATATGGTGTCTCTAGGGCATTTTCCTGTTTGATAGGGCAATGTCACTGTCCCTTGCCTCTGCTCATTCATGAACGACTTTTAAACCTTTAAAAACCTTTAAATGCAAATTCTATAACATAAAATTCAAACTTCGTTTTTTCGATATTTTAAATATCAGAAAATGACCAAGAGAATTTTAATGCAATAAGCGTCTTGTTAAATATTTTCTTCATAAAAAAAAATCATATCCATGACTAGAACAGAAAAATTACAAGAATATTATTATACATTCTGATAACGACGAATATCATTGCCTGATCATGGCCATGACAGAGTAAGAAAATGCAAATTCTCTTCTGCAAAACCTTTTTTGTTGAGTAAATATAATTTACAAACTGAAATATAGATATTTCCATAAAACGAAATTATGATTGATTTCCCCTACAGTAAGTAGTTCAAGGATAGATTTACATAAAAACTCAAGCAATTGATATCAATATCGATATCAATTTTTACCCAAAATACAAAATAAAAAAAATAAAAAATCATACATTTTTCTTAAATTTCATTTATACCAAGTCTTACATGAATTAAAAAATACTGAAAAATGTATCATCGTTCCTTGAGATGTTATCTAAGCCAAGAATTGGAAAAAAATATAAAAAAATTTAGCATCTTTCCTTGAGATGTTATTCACACTAGATCTTATAAAAAAGACAAAATAATATAAAAAATATAATAGTCCTTCAGATATTTTTCTACAATCTCATAAACTCGACTTTATGATCATATACAGTCTAGTAACATGAAAATAAAACACGTCGAATTTAGAATTTATGGCAAGCATCTAGAAGCACTTCTACCCCATGTTTAAAAGTTTAGGTTTAAAGGCCGCTTATGAATGGCAGGGGCAAGGGACAGTGACATTGCCCCAACGAGTAGGACAATACCTTAAAGAATGACCATATATACATCTGCGCCCAATTCACCTCTCCACTCAAGCTAGAAGCGAGGAGGGTCAGGCAATGGCTACTGATGACTCAGCAGATAGTCCTATAGGCTCCCCTAAACGCCCCCCTCCTTAGCTCAAAAGGATGGTGAGATTGCAGTGACCAAGGAAACTAACGAGTTTGAGCTGGACCCGAACACCAGTCTGGCGTTCACCAGTGAGGGACGTTACCACATCAGCCACCACAGCCCTTAGGATTAAAGTCTCTTTCTCTGGGGATCATAAAAAGAAAATTTACGCTTTCTACGGTCTTAAAACAGCATCAAAATCGATGGCTCTTGCAAGAGCCAGAAACAACGACTTAATTATCAACGGAACAACTTCTGTTCTTGAAGTAAATATTTTAGGCTCCTTTGATCTTTGAGATTGTTAGTTTCATCATGCACACGTAGTTGGCATTTAGCTCTCAATAATTGTGTTTAATTTATGCTATAATTGATTGCCCGCCTACGTGCATAGAGGCACAAACGCATGCACACACAGACACATATACAATATATATAAATACTGATATTTATATATATATATATATATATATATATATATATATATATATATATATATATAATATATAATATATATATAATATATAATATATATATAATATATATATATATATATGATGAACACATATATCTACACACACGGACACACACACACACACACATATATATATATATATATATATATACATATATATATATATATATATGTGTGTGTGTGTGTGTGTGTACATATATATAAGTACATATATATATAAATGTTATATAAACATATCTGAACAATAAAAATTGGAGTTCGAGTCCAGCTCAAGCTCGATAGTTTCTCGTAGTGTCTGCAACCTCACCATCCTCGTGAGCTAAGAATGGGAGTTTCGGGGAGCCTACAGGGTTACCTACTGAATCATCAACAGCCACTGCCTGGCCCTTCCTGGCCCTAGCTTGAACACTACGACATTGTCCTGTTAGAGCATTGTCACTGTCACTTGCCTCTGCCATTCACGAGTGACTTTTAAACCTTCAAACGCACAAACTAACCTAACAATATTATTGACATACACATATATGAAAAATACGAGATATATAAAAAATATGACAGAATTAGACTGTAATGTAACACAGCTCACAAGAGTGTTATAAAATCTCCCGTCCAGGGTCATATCAACATTTCAATACAGAAAAATGATAAAACAATAGAGAAAACTGTCGGCTCAAATTTCATTACGAAACATTCTACCTCCAGGGACATTACACCGTGTGGGCGATGCAGCGAGTTGCAAGTAGGTGTAAATAGCTGTGAGTGGGTGTCACTACATGGAAGACTTTTACACGGAAAAAGACAACATAAAAAGTAAGAAATTTTAATAAAAAGAGAAAGAGCTTGAATAATACGAAGTCTTTTCCATTCCATAAGGACGATTAGAACGAAGGTTACATAAGAAATTAATGTAAAAGTCGACGTTGATGGAGGAGTACATAGAGCAGTGTATGAGTACATACAGCAAAGCATGTACATATTGCATTAGTCAGAATGCAGCAATGATTATAATGAAGTTACCTGACGCCAATGAGATACTGCTGACGTCAGCAGAGGTTGCTGACTGATCTTTTCTAACGCGTGCTTGGGTCGTGGGTCGAAGCAACTACAGTATATTACTAGAATATGAAATGCTCCAAGGATTTCAGTTGTGAAGATTGGCTGAAATAGTTCTTTCACTATTTCTTCGTCTTCTGCCAAAATTGATCGGGTTATGAAAATTTCCCACTAGCTTGTCAAACCTAATTCGACAAGATGGCTTCTCATCAAAATACTCTGATTTTTTATATCATACTAGCTCTCTCTCTCTCTCTCTCTCTCTCTCTCTCTCTCTCTTAATACATGCATTCCTTAGTCAACCATATGTTACCTATTTATCTTGAATCATAAGCCCTCTAACTTTGTTAATCAAACCCCATACATTCTTGCATATTGTTTTGTAAACAGTATATATACAGTATATATATATACAGTATATATATACTGTACATATATATATATATATATATATGTATATATATATATATATATATATTATATATATATACTGTATATATACTGAGTGTATATTCATACATATACTGTATATATATATATATATTTATATATGTATATATATATATATATATATATACATATATATATATGTGTGTATAAGCAAAAACAAAAACAAAAGCATCAATAAATGCAGCTGTTTAAAGTGGACTGCAAGGCAAAGACCTGTGTCATGTCTTTATTCATGTTTGGCCAGTATTCATAACCACGCTGGCCACTGCAGATTGGTGATGGTGGGGGACTTTTGTTTAATCGCTCACCTCACAGCAAACCAAACTAGTACAGGTATCCCTGACTAGTAGGCTAAAGCTTTGCTGATCATCACGATACACAAATCCTTTCACCACGTCAAGGTATCCCCTCTTAGAAAGGTATATATATATATATATATATATTTATATATATATGTATGTATATATATATATATATAGATATATATATATATATATATATAGTTTTATATATATATATAGTTATATATATATATGTATATATATATATATATATAGTTTTATATATATATATAGTTATATATATATGTATATATATATATATATATATATTCATAACCACGCTGGCCACTGCAGATTGGTGATGGTGGGGGACTTTTGTCTAATCGCTCACCTCACAGCAAAATGTATATATATATATATATATATATATTTATATACATACATATATTTATATACATATATATATTTATATACATACATACATATATATATATATATATATATATTTACAAATATATATATATATATATACAGGGTATATACGCATATATATATATATATATATATATATAAGAATTTATAATTATAAAACTCAAAAAACCATTTATTCAACATGAAAAATACACACATAAAAAAAAAAAAAAAAAAAAAAAAAAAAAACTTCTAGACTAAGCTCCATGGTAAAGCATGAAATTTGAAACAGCAGAAGTCACGTAATTGAAAACGACCAAACAAAGCTTTGCAAAGAATTCGCCAGAATCGTACCTCTCCAGAGGAGTACAAAGGGAAAACAATCCTTTGAGAGAACGCCCTCCACCTGTTGCCCTCAATAAAATGCTCACACAAATATAACTCGATATGGACATCCCTAGCAGACACGCTCTTAACTATGCCACTTACTCAGGATAGAAATACTTGAAAAATATTATTCAGAATGGTGGAAACAAAATTGTAACATAGTTGCTTTACAGGGAGATGCAATGTAAGACGAGGATCAAAATTCTGAAGAATATTTAGTCAGAAGTGACGAAGTTCCTTAGAACACTATTACCTCCGCCAACGAAGTTGGAAGGGGGTTATGTTTTCGTCCCTGTGTGTCCGTTTGTTTGCGTGTGAACAACTTCATGGCCATAATTTTACCCAAAGAGCAATGAAACTTTCAGGTTTTACTTATTAAGTTGAGACGGTCTGATTCCATTTTGAAAGTCTTGGGTCAAAGGTCTTTTGTACTTGAGCGAAATTAATAAGAGAAATATTAAATAAATCATAAAATGCAAATTTAAAAAAACTATTACGAATATTTTTCAACAGACATGCTAATTCAGAGGTTGGTGTTTGACCTAAATTATTTAGTAAACAGTTTAATTGAAAAATACGACCTTCAAAATAGGCAAAGCCCTTAGTTCCCAGTTATGAAAGAAACATATTTCATTCTAGTAAACTTTTCTGTAATTACCCAATGTCACTAAACTTGAATGAAATCTAAAGAAAACAAAATACGATGTTGAAAACACTATTTTAGAAGCACTTAAAAGGGTAGACAATTCTCATAAAGTAAAGGGTTTCCAGTAATCTGCTAATATAACTAATGCTGTTGTTAACACAGTTAAAAAAAAAAAAAAAAAAAAAAAAAAACTAATTTTAATCGGAATTTTTTTGTAAAAATATATTGTTCTCAGCCGTATTTCTGTCAAATACAAGTGGCCATAATTTTACCCTAATTTGTTATTAACTTTTACGGGTTGGAGACCTTAATAGCCCTCCTTAACATCAATATATCAGTTTTTAAAAAGGTAAATGCCGCACATTTATTCCAGGATTTTTACCGTTTTAATAGCAAATTTCTAATAACGCAACGTTAAAGGAATATCACCTTAATCTGACTACGTCACCGAAGGTAATAAACGAACCCAACTGAAGGCGTTGGAAAACACATCTGTTATACAATGGCATCGTCCCCAAAGACAGGAACCCATAATAAGAATCCCCAGCATCTTTGATGCCAAGAGATTATTGGCAGCTGTCTCGGGAAACAGCATTTCCGATGTTTCCTGCTTGTGAATGTCGAGCAGTTTATAAGAGCTAAAGCTGTCAATAGCGTGGCGTAATCAACGGGGTCTTAAGCGTTACAAAACCACATTCATCGTTCTCTTGAAGGATCTTCGCTTCTCTTTCTTTCATGGTGTCAAGGATGAAAGAGTTTATGAGTATAACCTCACCAAGGTCATTGTCATTACCATATGAATATATAATATGACAGAACCTCGCGAAGGTCATTGTAATCAACATCTGAAGAACATCGCGAAGGTCATTGTAATTAACATCTGAAGACCCTCACGAAGGTCATTATAATTAACATCTGAAAAATCTTGCGAAGGAAATTGTAATTGACTGAAGAAGCTCGTGAAGGACATTGTAATTAAAAATTGAAAACCCTCACAAAGCTCATTGTAATTAACATCTGAAAAACCTCGTGAAGGTCAGTGTAATTAATATCTGGAGAACCTCGCAAAGGTCACTGTAATTAACATCTGAAGAACCTCGCAAAGGTCATTGTAATTAACATCTGAAGAACCTCGCAAAAGTCATTGTAATTAACATCTGAAGAACCACGCAAAGGTCACTGTAATTAACATCTGAAGGACCTCGCAAGGGTCACTGTAATTAACATCTGAAGGACCTCGCAAGGGTCACTGTAATTAACCACAGAAGAATCTCGCAAAGGTAATCGTAATTAACATCTGAAACAACTTCTGAAGGTCATTGTAATTAACTATTGAAGAACCCCGAAAAGGTAATTGTAATTAACATCTGAAGGACCTCACAAAGGTCATCGTAATTAACATTTGAAGAACCTCGCAAAGGTCATTGTAATTAACATATGAAGAACCTCTTAAAAGTCATTGTAATTAACAACTGAAGAAGTCGCGAAGGTCATTGTAATTAACATCTGAAGAACCTCTTAAAAGTCATTGTAATTAACAACTGAAGAAGCTCGCGAAGGTCATTGTAATTAATATCTGAAGAACCTCTTAAAGGTCATTGTAATTAACGACTGAAGAAGTCGCGAAGGTCATTGTAATTAACATCTGAAGAACCTCTTAAAGGTCATTGTAATTAACAACTGAAGAAGCTCGCAAAGGTCATTGTAATTAATATCTGAAGAACCTCTTAAAGGTCATTGTAATTACAACTGAAGAACCTCGTGAAGGTCATTGCAATTAACATCTGAAGAACCTCTTAAAGGTCATTGTAATTAACAACTGAAGAAGCTTGCGAAGGTCATGGTAATTAACATCTGAAGAACCACCACGAGAGGGTCATTGTAATTAACATCTGAAGAACCACCACGAGAGGGTCATTGTAATTAAAATCTGAAGGACATCGAAAAGGTCATTGTAATTAACATCTGAAGGACATCGAAAAGGTCATTGTAATTAACATCTGAAGGACCTTGCAAAGGTCATTGTAATTAACATCTGAAGAACCTCGCAAAAGTCATTTTAATTAAAATCTGAAAAACCTCACGAAGGCCATTGTAATTAACATCTGAAGAACCTAGCGAGGGTCATTGTAATTATAGTCTGAATATATAATATGCCAAGAAGCTCGCCAAGGTCATTATCCTTAACATCTTAATATTACCCAACAATTCTTCTTCTCTCAAGGAGCTAATTACTGCAGTGTGATGTTCAGTGGCCACTTTCATCTTGAGGGTAAAAGTGAAACTCTTTAGCTATGGTAAGCTGCACTTCTAGGAGAAGGGCACTCCAAAATCAAACCATTGTTCTCTAGTCTTGGGTAGTGCTATAGCCTCAGTAACATGGTCTTCCACTTTCTTGGGTCAAGAGTTTTCTTGCTTGAGGGTACACTAGGGCACACTATTCTATCTTATTTCTCTTCCACTTGGTTTGTTAGTGTTAATAGTTTATATAGGAGATATTTATTTTTATGTTGTTACTCTTTATGAAAAAAAAATTTCCTTGTTTCCTTTCCTCACTGGGCTATTTTCCCTGTTGGATCTCTTGGGCTTATAGCATCCTGCTTTTCAAACTAGAATTGTAGCTTAGCAAGTAATAATGATAATAATAAGATAATGTGAGAAGAAAGGCAGTTAATTAATGTCTGGAGTTTGTCTTTGTAAAACAAATACCTTCAAAATGTTTTATAACTTTGAAGAGAGAGAGAGAGAGAGAGAGAGAGAGAGAGAGAGAGAGGCAAGAACATGACTTTAATCTACGCAAGGATCAATTACAAATATCATTTTCAGGACTACGTGTAAATAAAACTAACTAAAACACACACACATGTATAAACATACATACATACATATATAGATAGATATATATATATATATATATACACACATATATATATATACATACTGTATATATATATATATAGATATATATATATATATAGATATATATATATATACATATATATATATATATATACACACACATATATATATATATATATATACACACATATATATATATATATATGTCTGTGTGTGAATTTCAAATGAATATAAAATATATATACTATATATATATATATATATAGAGAGAGAGAGAGAGAGAGAGAGAGAGAGAGAGACTCAATAATCAAATAAATATAAACAGCATTCTGTCACCAATACAAAAACGCTGATAATACCTAAAGAATTCTTGAATAATCTGTAGCAAGGAACGACTTTAAAGGAAACTAAATATAGTACACTGACATTACGTAAGACACCATAAAGGCTTAAGTGATATTTATAGTTAAGTTCAACTTAATCAAATGTCAATTCCTTTGCTGTACGGGAAAAGTAAAGTGTACATGGTGCTGTTTAATGGCATTACATATATCTATTGGAAATTATGTCAATGGAAAAGCTTTTAAAAATTTGCATGACTTCTTTGTTTGTGTTTACATGCGCAAATATGTTACTGTGTAAAGGGGAAACACATACACAAACATAAATAAATACACACACACACACACACACACACAAACATATATATATATATATATATATATGCATAAATATAAACTCTTATTTTTTATTTAAACGTTTAAACTTTTTGTATTGCACTAAGTTCATGGCTCTATTTTGAACTTTGAGTATGTATAATAATAATAATAATAATAATAATAATAATAATAATAATAATAATAATAATAATAATAATAATAATAATAATAATAACAACAATAATAACACGTAAAATTCTTGATACATTTAATTTCATTCACTTTCATTTTCTCCTCACTGTTCAGCATGAAAATTTTTTTTTTTTTTGCACAAAACAGTCACCAAAAAGGATAATTCTGCATTTAGATATTCATATCAAAAGAAATATTAGATTGGATAAAAGTAGTAAGAAACGTTTACAAACAAAATGTATTCCTTGCCATAGAAAACAGATATCCAAAGAATTAACTCAAAAGTTTGAAATCGGATGAAAATCTTCAACTTGAAAAAAAATTTCCACAAAAAATATTTTAAAGTTTTATTAAAAAATTCTAGCCTGAAAATGAAATAAAATTATATCCACAAATTATATCATCAAAATTATATTATATCCGAAAATCCCAAAGCCAAACTTAGGCATAAATTTCAATAGGCTTCTTCCACATG
This sequence comes from Palaemon carinicauda, assembly GCF_036898095.1. Taxonomy (NCBI): domain Eukaryota; kingdom Metazoa; phylum Arthropoda; class Malacostraca; order Decapoda; family Palaemonidae; genus Palaemon; species Palaemon carinicauda. The sequence goes on from NC_090751.1 coordinate 83,737,541, forward strand.
AATGGGGGCCGAGTCCCACGACCCCCCCCCCTCCCCTCCTTTCCTTACCTCTTAAAACTCATATGTTGCTGGAAGCGTCTTAAAGAGCTGAGAAGATCCTAATAGTTTGTCTATTAGTCTATCAAGGGAAGATTAAGTGGAGAAGTAAGCAGATGGCTATCAGAAGTAATCAAAACTATCTAGGGTCTGAGAGAGAGAGAGAGAGAGAGAGAGAGAGAGAGAGAGAGAATGGGCTAAAATCAAAAGAGACAGTTTCCACAAAAAAGTTATCAGCAAATGAAAGTATATTCCTCCCAAAAAATATCTATTACATAAAGCTATGTTTTTTAAAGAATATTACCAATCACTTTGAGTAATTTACATCAGAAGGAGAGATAAATATATATTACAACTTATCAAATTTGCCTTACTCGCGAAATTACACAATTATACCAACACAGAGAGAGAGAGAGAGAGAGAGAGAGAGAG